>NW_004955431.1:21264940-21349220 GCF_000276665.1 Chinchilla lanigera | reverse complement strand
CCAGATAGCTAGATGATTATGATATAGATATAGGTACAGATATCTATACATATTATGTTACTTGCTTGGTAGTTCCCACAAAATATAAATTACTTCATGATACCCCAAGAGTGAACATTGATTCTCTTAAAACGTGATTAATGGATCAATATATTATTACTATGAGTAAATACTATAGAGATAGAAGACTAAGAATACTGTAATGATCTGGAAATATTATTGCTTGGCACCTTCCAGAACAACAATCTTCCCACAAATGAGAGAGTCTTGTCACCCAATCCAGGAAGTAAAATTATGGTCAACCCTCTGCTCCAGTGTAATTTGTGGAAAAGAAAAATATGCACACTGACAATGTTATACAACTCAGCATTTAGGCTTCCATGCTTTTACGTTTTTGCTTCTAATCTCCCTAAAAAGCTTTGGAAGGTTTAACTATTGTATTTATAAAGACAGTGAAAGTCTGTCTTTTCACTGTCAGAGAGTTTAAGCAGTATGGACAGAGACACATGGTTGGTAAGCAGCAGAGCTCCGTCTAGCTCCACAGATTCTTTCACTGGCCTCGGATGACTTGTTTGTGTTAATACACAGAAGACCCTGTTCTCCCATGCTGTCAGACCAAAGTTGATCAAAATCTGATAAAAATGAGTATAGAAGCTTTGGTATTGCTGTTTAGACACCTCTGTAAGACTGGGTATTTGTTTTCCAAAACAAATCCACATACACACAAGCATACACACACATTGTTGATAACCTCATTTCTTTTCTGTTCTTTAGTTGTATTTTCTTTCCTACTACTAATGCAGAAAATAGCAATTGTATCAGATAGAAATATAACCTCTCTGACCCAGAATATGGCGATCACTTGCTTCCTAGGCCATCACAGTAGTGTTGTAACTGCTCTCCTTGTCTTTAGACTGTTCTCTCATATTTTCATTTTCTACACGCTGCCGGACAGTCAGTTCTACACATGTTATTGTCTAGTTCAGAACTTTTACCCATTTTCCTGCCATATGCTTTCTAGATGAGCACTGCTCAGTAGGAATATAATGAAATTCACTTTTAAAATGTGAGAGGAGGGCTAGGGGGTGTTGCTTGGTGGTGGAGCATTGCCTAGCATGTGATAGGCCCTGGGGTTAGTTCACACAACACTGCCCCCACAAATGGAATTATTCTTAATAATTTATATAATCTAATATATCCAAATTTTATATTTTCCACACATGGCAAGAGCCATATTTTTAACGATCAATGGTCAGCTTTGACTTGGGGCTCCTGTAGTCAGTAGCACAATTCTACATCGTTTACTTTTCTTTGTATCACAAATGAGGCTTCACAGATGCTGGTGGTTTCTGTGAGGTTTACAACCTGTTGCATACCCATTTGGCTCAATTTTTAGTCACTTACAATGCACTGGAGATCTTGACTCTCTTTAGGTTTGGAACACAAACCAGTTAGAGGGAACTTAAAAAATAGAATGACAAGGTTTCCCAGGGTCCATTGAGCAGGAAGTGTGTGCAAACACAAGATTCATCAGACTGAGAGGTACCAGCATGCATAATGGGAGGTACGATGAAATAGGAAAGGAGAGAAAAAGCACAAAAGAGTAAAGAAAGAAAAAGTAAGATTAAATCAATATTTTTTCAAAAATTGGTTTTGTCCCATTCCTAATTTGTGTGATTTTAACATCACACAATTAGAAATGATTTCAGAATCCTCACAGAGGTATAGGCTAGGCCAGAGGCCATCATATCAGATACATTTAACAACTAACCTTATAAGGCAAGTAGAATGCATTTCAAAACTGATACGCTCAGTTACTTACCTTCTATACCTATTTTAGTAGACCTTTTAAAATCACCGTTTTGAGGGGCTGGGGATTTAGCTCAGTGGCATAGTGCTTGCCTGGCAAGCACAAGGTTGTGAGTTCTATTCCCTGTACCAGAAAAAAGCCAAAAAAAAAATGGTTTTGAATCTTGCCAAAAAATTACATTGAAGTGATTGAAATTATAATATGATTCTTATCCTTTTCATTAATGTGATGTGTAAGATTTGTTCTTTTGCATGTATTCTTCTCTAGGATGAATCAGTTAATCATACCAAACAACTTATTTTTTTGATATTTATTTGCAGTATAGAGCCTCTTACTGAGCTAAATCTTCTTTCCTCTTAATTTTTTAGTTTGACATAAGATACAACTAAATTGCCCAGACTAACCTCAAACCTCCTGTTACCAACTGGACTATTAAAGCCCCTAGAGATTAAAGGCATCTTTTTCTTTGTTTCTTGCTTGCTTGCTTTCCTTCTTTTCCATTTCTTTTACCTCCCCTGCTTCTCTCTCTCTCTTTTGTCCTTCTCTCCCTCCCTTCATCTTCATTTTCCTCTCCCTATTCTTCCTTTCCCCTTCTCTCCATCCTTTTTTATTACTTTTTTTTCTTTTCTTTTTTCTTTCAATTAATTGGTTCTTACTGTGTTGTCCAGGCTGGTCCTAAAATCCTGGGCTCAAATAATCCTTCCACCTCAGCCTACCAAGTAGCTAGGACTATAGATATGTGCCACTCAGCCTGACTTGAAAGATCTTTTACATGAGTTTGTATTGCTGGTATTTTCTTGAGAATTTTTGCCTTTATGTTCATCAAGGATATCAGCTTGCAGAGCTATTTGTTTGCCTGTTTGTTTCTGTATGTTTCTTATCAGGATTTGGTATGTGGATAATGCTGACCTCATAGAGTGAATGTCTTGGTTACTTTTCTCCTGTTGCTGAGACAAAATTTATTTTGTCTCACCCCACTTAAAAGGGGAAAGGTTTATTTAGCTCACAGTTTGTGGAGGTTTCAGTTCATAATCAGCTGGCTCCAAGGCAGGGTGGTTTGGCTCTCTTCTACTGTCATGGGCAACAGTCCATGACAGTAGAAGAGAGCAAAAGCAACAAGAGCAAAAAGGGAGAAAGGAACAAGCCTCTCTTCCTCCCTGATATTGTAGGCAGGCTACCCACCCTATGGAGGGTGTAGCGCTCACACTCCCAATCCCAGCACTAGACAATGAACTAATCACAAACTCTAGATTCACCCTACCTCCACAAAGCCTGCCCCTTATAACTGCATGAGGCTTTGGGGGGACATCAAGACACAAACCATAACAATGAATTTGGAAGTATTCCTTCTCTTGAAATTTCTGTAACAGTTTGAGAAGAATTAATGTTAATTCTTTAAATGTTTCATGGAATTCAGCAAGGAAACTATTGTCCTGTGCTTTCTTTGGAGGCTTTTTTTATTGCTGATTCAATTTCCATACCCACTGGTAATTAGATTTGGTATGTCTTCATTATTCAATCTTGGTAGATTTATGGGTTCAGAAATTTATCATTTTTTCTAGATTGCCCAATTTGTTGTTGTTTAATTTTTAACAGTACTCTCTTAGGATGTTTTGTATTTCCATGGTACTGGTTGTAATGTCTCCTTTTTCCTTGTCTAATATTAGTTGAATGTTTTCCCTTTTTTCTTAGCCCAGACAAAGTTTTGTTGATTTTCCTTTTCTTTTCAAAATACCAATTCTTCGTATCACTGGTCTTTTCATTCATTGTTTTTATTCTCTATTGTATTTATGCTTTGATTTATTTCTTTTATTACTGTTGCTATTCTTATAATCTTTATTTATTTTATTCCTATTAAGATATTTATTATTTCCTTCCTTCTAATAATTTTTGGTTTAGTTTGTTCTTATGTTCCTAGTTCTTTATGGTGCATAATTAGGTTATTTGTGATATTTTTTCTTTTTGATGCAAACATTTATTATTAAGACCTGTTCTCTTAGAACTACTTTTCCTATATTTTATGGTTTTTGGTATTCTATGTTTCCATTTTCATTTTTGTGAAGAAATTTTTAACTTTATTATTTTTTAATTTTTTATTTTAAAGAGTAAAACAAGGATAACATAATAATAGGTGGGGCTTACCAAATTACAAACAAAGTGGTAGGAAATTATCAATGGTTACTGTTTTACATATTGTTATCTTCAAGATAGTTTCTCAGGAAAACAAAGAGACAAATAATAGTGAGTTATAGACAAAAGGGGTAGGAGATTATCAATAGCTGTTGTACTATACTTTGGTACCTTCAAAGTGGCTTCTAAAGAAAATAAATAGAGCTATACATGAGTGACCTATTGAATAATCATTAACTATTCTCAATGGTTGTTGTAGGAAACACATAATAATAAACATACATCCATTTATGAAATAGGATAGGAACAATACAAACATTACAAAGTTATGGATAGATTAGTAGGAAAATATCAGTGGCTGCTATAATAGCTGGTGGTATCTTCAAAGTGGTTTCTCAGGAAGACAGAGTTACACAAGAAGGATCTAACAAGTAGTTATAGCCCTAGGGTTGTGAAAAATAGCATATTACCTCCTCACCAGTGACTCCTTTCACTGAGGTGTGACTTCTGGAAGGAAGGCCAGGACTGAAAAGAAGGACCAAGAGACTTGCACCTGTGTTTAGCAATAGGCTGTTTTCTTGTTCCTCCACAGTCATGGTGACCTGGGGCTCCTCCATGGAGATGACAGTCTGGCCAGAGGGAGAAGGCAGAGTATGCCCCGGACCCCCTCATTCCTGTTGGACTAACTGGTAGGATGGGTCTGAGCCCTGGGGCCTCTGCTTCAGAGGGCAGACCGGTCTCCAGTTGTCACCTTTGCATTCAGGGCATGGCCCAGAGGGCCTCTTAGGGCAGTTCCTCTTGAGGTGGCCTGGCTTTTAATAATGGTAGCAGATGAATGTAGTTGTTGAGTTCTTCTTGGGGTCCCGAGAATCAGACTTTGGGTCTGTTTCTCTTAGTGCTTCAGCAAAAGCAGCTGCTTTTTCTCAGTCTCTTTGTTTTCTCTCCTTGACCTCCTCCTCATCATGGCTATAGAATACTGAGGAGGCAATTCTTACTAACATCTCAAGTGAGCCATCTGGGGTGAAAGCCATTTTTTGTAGCTTTTTCTCTCCAGCTTCCCATTGCATTGGGACCCCACAACCAGTTAGTGTCCTCTCCCCAACTGTCAGCACAGGCAACAGGAATCTTGCTGCAGACCTCTCCAGAGCTCCACCACAGCCGGTACTGTCAGGGGAAGAATGGCTTCCAGGGGGTCTCCCCAGGTATTGCACAAGGTCCTCCTGGTTTACAGCTTCTGAATGGTTCTCGTGACCCCGGTCCACTAGAACTTTGACTCTTCGGGTTTAGGCTGTATTCTCATGATCTCTGAGTCCTTGTTCAGCAGCTGCTTCTCAGCTGACTCTGGACCTTTCTGGCTCTCAATGGCAGGGGCAAGAGTGACCCATTGTGTGGCATGTATTCCCAGGGGTTTCTACATGTCAGAATGATTCACACATGTCCACAGGTGGGCCTCTGCAGCCAGTGTGTGGTGAGCTAATTGTGTCATTGCTTCTCTGTGCCGTGATAGTTCTCAATTGCACTGTGGTGGCTGGTATGGGGGCCGGCGTGTGCTGGCATGCACCACCAGCATTCCCCACTGTGTGGCTTCCCAGGTGCCAGGGGCCCTCCTCCCAGGTGCCTGCAAGGCCAGGGGCTGGCCCAGAGGCTGGCACTCCCCACCACACAGCTTCCTGGGCACAGGGGACCCTCCCCCCTGGTGCCTATGAGGCCAGGGGACCAAACTTCATTTTTTAACCTCTTCATGGAACCATTTTTTTGTTCAGAAGAATGTTATTTTTATGTATTTATAAAGCTTTCAAATTTCCTCTGGTTGTTGATTTCTAGTTTTATGCCACTATGGTTAGAAAAGATCATTGAAATGATTTTAATATTCTTTAATTTTTTAAGGATTTTTGGGTCTAACCCAGATTTATTCTGGAGAATGTTTTTATGTGCTATTGAGAAGGCCACACATGACAAATCCACAGATAATATCATACTAATTGAAGAAAAGTTCTAAGACATTGAACAAAAGAATAATGCCCACTTTTACTACTTTTATTCAATACAAAAATAGGAGTCATAGCCATAGCAATTAGGCAGGAGAAAGAAATAGTAAACACCCAAATTGGAAAGAAAAAAGTCAAATTGTCCTTATTTGTAGACAATGTGATATTATATACAGAAAACTCTAAACATTATATTTAAAACTATTTAGAATAATAATTTTTTAGTAAAGTTAGAAATAAAATCAGCAAATATAAAAATAGTAGATTTCTATGTACTAATGGTGAACTTTCTGAAAGAGAAATCAAGAAAACAGTCTCATTCATAATAGCTACAAAAAACTGATGAATAAATTTAATTAAAGAAATTGATAATCTCTATAATTACAAAACATGGGTAAAAGAAATTAAAGAGGAAAATTGAAGTCATCCCATATTCATGGATTTGAAAGAATTAGTATGGTTAAAATATCTACACTGTTTGTGCTCTTCAGTTTTTCACAGCTATGATGAAATGTGTAATGTGGCTAACTTTATAAAGAGAAAAAGCTTATTTAGCTTACAGTTTTAGAGGTTCAGAGACATTGTGCTGACATCAGCTCAGTGCTAGTGAGGCTCTTCTCTCTTTCTCCATTACATCACGTTATGACAAAGATGCACTTGTAGAAGAACTTACATCCTCAAGCAGGAAGTCTAAGAGAGAGACTGAGGTCACAAAATCTTTTCTATGTCCCTGAAGACTTAAGGACCACTCATTAGGCCTAACCTCCCAAATATTCCAGCACATACCAGTAGCACTACCCAGGGAACCAAGGCTTTAATCATAATAGTCTGTTGGAGGATATAAGTTATGTTCAAACAGTAGCATAGCCCAAAGTAAGCTATAGATTGAGCTCATTCTATATCAAAAATAACAATGACACAATATCTGAAAATCTGGATGGTTTCAGACCATACCAGCTTTGTATGTCTAAAAAAAGGCACTGAATAGCAAAAGCAAAACAGAATAAAAAACAAAACAAAATAAAAACAAACAAACAAAAACAAAGCTGGAGTTACCATCATACTATTCAACTTCAAAATATATTACAGAGCTATACTAACCAAAACAACAGAGTACTGACCTAAAAAGAGACACATAGATAAATGGAGATGAATAAAGAACCAAGAAACAAGGACTACATTCCATATCCTTGATGTTATCCTCCTGATAGTCATCATAATAATTTCTTTAGTGCTGTGTCTCTCAAAAAGTCTTACATGTCTATACCTAGACATGTATTGCATACTAAATGGACTTTCTGTGTGGACAGAATAATGAAAAATCCAGGAAATATGTGGCAATGGGGACACTATAACTTATGAAAATGAATGACATGTTGAAACTGAAAACTCAAGGTGATGACTAAGAGTACCACTCATGCCCTAAGTAAAAGTGTTTTTAAGAATGGGGAAAGTGTTAAACAAATTTTATGGAAGCTCTTTGTTTTGTGCTAGCTTTCTGTAATAGTCCTCCACAGGCCAAACCAAAACAGAATGGAATCACTTGTTTTAAGTGCCACAAAATCCAAGTTAGTGTCACAAGGAAGACCCCTATGCTTTAACGTTAGAAGGAAAATAACTTTGAAATGATTAACACTTCTTTATTCTCTTTTTCTGTGTTCTCCTGCTGTTTTCTGTTTATACAGCCAGATCTGTCTCTTCACCTCACTGGAGCACCTGTTCTGTTTCAAAGAAATGAGGTGTCATCTAATTCAAGAATTGCAAATAAAAGACAAGTAGATCTTTATACTAAGTTTGTTGTAGTTTTTAATTTTTATTCTATGTAGATAGTAGGCAAACTGGCATTTGAGAAGTTTACTTTTATATTTCTTATGCTTTTCTTTGGGTATTATGTGAGTATATGTGTGTGTGTGGGGAACTGTACATACATGGTCGCACAATTTAGGAGAAAAAGAAATACTCATGCAATCTTGAACTTGGGCTGTAATATAAAACAATTGAATCCTAGCTTCCCATATAACAAGGGGCAAGGATGGAAGGAGAATCAGGATGGAGGAATAAAGGTGACAGTAGATCATAGCTACTGTGGGACCTGGAATTGAGACATAAGGAAAACAACTACTTAGAAGAAAAGAAGAGCTCTAGGAATAAAGATCACAGGAATGCTAAAAAACCTGAAGAAACAGAAGATAACATAGAGAAGAGAACAAAGCAGACTAGAATGCTAACCCTGGCTCCCCAGGATGGAGGTGACCTAACTCCACAAGCACAGAACAACTATACTTCAGAGTCTCTGGGGTCTCCCTGTTGCAATGTGGAAGATGGCCCATGAGACAGTCATAGAGATGGGGTGTCTAGTCAAAGACCCCCTGACATGTTTAAGTAGCAGGAAGCTCAAAGTGTGAAGTACACAGTGATTGGTAGCATTGCTCTCTGTGGTGAGGAGCCAGGCCCGTCGTGTGTGTTTCTGAGAGGTCATTGTCCAAAAGGCTGAGATCAAGTCTATTGCATTGCTTGGCTCCCCTTGCTGCTCATTTCTAGCACAGAGTTCAGTGGTCTGTTTGCTTTTCTCAACCACTAGTGTGATCAGGAATATACTCCTGCTTGGACATTTGCCATGTTCCTCCTGCTTGGACATTTGCCATGTTCCACTGTTATCCTCAAATAACAAACTTATTTGAGGATAACAGGGCTTAGAGAGCACAGAAGGATACAAAGAAACTCTAAAAGCCTCTAGGCTGAAGATAGCCTGCAGGTACCATGGACTAAGAGAAAGTCAGGGAAGGCCTGAGCATGCACATTTTAACAGGCCAATTTTATAACTCACTAACCCTCACCCATATCTGACAAATTCCAATACCACACATCTTGGAGAAAAACTATCCTGGAGAGAAACAAATAGAAAGGAAAAAGTCAAATTATCCTTGTTTGCAGATGATATGATCTTATATTTAGAAGACCATAAAGACCCTACTAAAAGATTTTTAGAGAAGATTAACAAATTAAGCAAAGTAGTAGGATATAAAGTCAACATTAGTCAATAGCTTTTCTCTATCCTAACAGGTAACAGTTCAGCAGAGAAAGAAATTAGAAAAATAATTCCATTTGAAATAGCTTTAAAAAATACCTTGGGATCAATCTAATCAAGGTGATGAAAGACCTCTACAATGAAAATTTTAGGGATGGGGTTGTAGCTCAGTGGCACAAGTGCCTATCTGGCAAGTCCAAGGTCCTGAGTTTGATTCCCAGGACCAAAGAAAAAAAGAAAAAGAAGTGAAAATTTTAGAACACCAAGGAAAGAAATCGGGGAAAACATAAGAAGTTGGCAAGAACGCTCATGTTCATGGATTGGCAGAATTAAAATTGTTATAGTGATCTTACAAAAAGAAATCAATAGAATCAACACAATCCCCCTCAAAATACCAATAATTTCTTCACAGGACTAGAAAAAAGTCCAAAAATTCATATGAAAATACAAAAGACCCATAATGGTCAAAGGAATCCTAAGAAAAATACCAGGGCTGGAGGCATCATAATAACTTGATTTTAAATTATTCTACAAAGTCATAGGAAGGAAAATACCATGGTCCTGGAACAAAAGTAGACATATAGGTCAGTGGAACAAAATACAGGACACAGAAACAAACCTACACAACTACAGCCATTTCATTCTGGACAAAGGAGCCAAAAATAAATATCAGAAGAAAGGGCCTCCTTAACAAATGGTACTGGGAAAACTGAATATCCACCTGTAAAAGAACAAAACTGGATCCCTACCTCACACTACCAAAATCAATTTAAAATGGATCAAAAAGCTGAACTTTGAAACTGGTAAAAGAAAACAGAAGAAACTCTTGAGGGCATAGGCAAAACTTCTTGAATAAGATTGCACTAGCACAGGAAATAACAGCAAGAGCCCCCAAATAGGACTACATTAAATTACAAAGTTTCTGTACAGTAGGGGAAACACCAGTGAAGAGAGAGCCTACAGCAATGGTGGTGACCCTGTGGCACATTTGGCTCAGTGGTTTGTATCACTGAAAGCCCTAAAAGGTTTACCATCACTGGCGTACAGAATGGGAGAAAATATTTGCCAGCTACTTTTCTGACAGATCATAACTAAAAAACTTTAAGTAGCACTCAAATCAAGTAACCCAATCAATAAATGGGCAAATGTATTAGACAGAAACTTCTCAAAAGAAGTACAAATGACCAATAAGTACAGTGTATGAAAAAATGTTCAGTATCTTTACTGTCAGGGAAATACAAATCAAAACTACATTGAGATTGCATCTCCCCCAGTCAGAATGTCTACCCAACCAACAAAACTACAAAAAACAATCAGTGCTGGAAAGTATTTAAGAGCAAAGGAACTCTTCTACACTTGGAAATGTCTCTATCCACCACCAAGTAGCCCGGAACTGGAAGCAAGCAAGAAACATGTTGAAAATTACATGTGGAAAGTGCATCATTTAAATATAGACTGGCCGGGGCTAGGGATTTAGCTCAGCGGCAAAGCGCCTGCCTGGCAAGCGCAAGGTCGTGAGTTCGGTTGCTGGTACCAGAGAAAAACCAAAAACCAAAAAAAAAAAAAAAACAAAAAAAAAATAATAATGATAATAATAAATAAATATAGACTGGCCCTTCCTTTCAAGCTGACATAGGGCTCTTGCCTTAAGAGAAGTCACAAATCTATCTAGGACTCTAGTACATGCTTATTTATTTATCTATTGGTACCAGGGATGGAACTCAGGATAGGACTCTGAAATTAAGACTATTTTCCAAAAATTTACTTTATTCAGAAATAGGTACATTGTCCGAGGAAACAGTTCATTTTAAACAACTCAACTTGCAAACACCTTCATTATGATAAAAATGATTATGTTTCTTAAAGAGGAGATTTTTAAATAGATGCAATTCTCAAATTTAATGATGTTAAACTCCTTTATTCCATCTTACGCCTAAGTAAATTTGCAGGTACTATTTTTATTCATTGGTTTTATTATTCATCATTGTTATTATGATGCTATAGGGTATTTTCATGTGTTCCTCAGAGTAATTGTAATTGTACACATTGGTTAAGTACTCTCATGTGTTGAGAACTGTGCTAATTTCTTTGTGAAGAAATACAAGACTTTTAAAAATGCAGTCTGTCTCCTGACAATGCCAAAGTTCGTACTTCTAACCCAGACCTCTGCACCAACTTCATGTTCATATATCCAACTGTGTACCTCATATGGCCAGTTGGATGTCTAATGCACCATGGAAATGTGGTGGAACTAAAACCGACTTTCTGACCTTCCTTGTAAACATTTCCTCCCAGATTATTCCCCAGTTCAGTCAGTGGAAATTTCATGCTTCCAGTTGTAAGAATGACCCTGAAGTAAGACTCCTGGTTTTTATTTGTATATTCATTCTTTTCCACCTATACTACGTAAATGAAATGTGCTGATCTCATCCCTGTCTAGGGGTGGGCCCCGGTTGACTTAAAACAATTAACACATTGCACTTTCCTTTCTGTGTACCAGTCAGATGGAATCTTTGGAATTTTTTCAGGTTAGGTGAAAGGAAGATGCACTTTCTTTTCCTGGATGTGAAAGAAGTCGATAGCCTTCTTCTTGTTGTAGATGGTCATCCTTCAAATGGGAGGGCAACCAGTTTAAGTTAGAGCTTTTGGTTCATGCAAGAGCAAGTATCTGTGATAAAGGCTGAGACCCTTTAGGACATGTCTTCATGTTTGATCAAGTTAAATGATTTTGGTGAAACACATAACAAAAGGTGTTTTCAGTTTTTCACATTCTTCTGCCTTGCCCAAGATATTTCCTCTTTCTGGAGTGGTCTTCCCATCACATCATCTTGGTAACTCACCCTGTCTTGAAAGGCCTACTATAGATAGATTTTTCTTTCACAGTATTATTTTTGGGAGATAGCCTAATTTTAAATACTTGGCCACAATGGATTCATTCATTCTTTTCATTATTGGGATGCTTAGAAATGTTGACTCCTTAATGAGCTTACAGATGTGATATCCACAGAAGTGAACCTGTAATTACAACATGTAGAGAAAAGTGTTGAGAATAGTGAAATTTTAGGTGCAATGGAAGTGCAGAAAGAGACTTTAATTTAATCTAGAAGCTGTGAACAACGTGGTGAAGAGTCTTCCTGGATAAGGTAATGTCTATACGGAGAATGAGAACCACTAGAAGTTAAACAGATTGAAAAACATGGAAAAAATCACTCTAGAAAGAAAAAGTTTGTGCAAATGCCCAGCAATATCTGAGATTAAAGCTGTCTTTGGGAACCAGTCCAGAATATGAAGTCCCAAAAGGAATATGCTGAGAAGTGAGGCTGGAGTCTAAGGTGAAAGTCAGACCAAGAGGGGACAGTAAGACTCACTTGGGAAGGTAGATTCTGCACTAGGAATCACAAGGGGCTCTTTGACCTGTGCTTTGAGAAGATCAAATAGACTGCAGAGAGCCAAAGGATTTGGAGAAACCCTACCGAGAGAAGGGCGACCAGTTCAGAACATCACATGTGTCTCATCCTCATTTCCTTTTGTGTCATCACTCCTGACATGTCTGGTTAGGAGCAGTCACAGAACTTAAAGATGATATGAAAGGTGGCAAAGGTTGGTACTTTCCTAGAGGGCCTACCAAAAGGGGGTGCTCTTTGGGCCTAGAAATGTATCTTACACGATGGGAATATCAGTCATATTTATAGTGGACATGATGACAGTGTAGTGTAAGCAATATTCCCAAAGTCAAACGCCATACCATAGCAAAATTCTATGATTATTTGTGGTTCTTCAGATCAGTTGCAGATTTTGGATTTTAACCACTTGATGCAAAAGTTTCATTGGAAATAATGGACACTGATGACAAAAGACACAATGTATTGCTTCACCTCTAAATTTTATTAGCAGTAAGATTCAACGGCCAAACGTTAGCAGCATCCTAACATGGGGTGAGGGTGAGCAGAACATCCTCTCTCACAGTGTCTTGACTACAGAAGTTGAACCTGTGAAGAACAAACATCAAAAGGTCACCACTTGCAGGAACCAAGCTGTGATGTTCAGCATGAGGAGGGTTACTGCTTTCTTCTCTCACTGCTGCAATCTGAAAGAGGGTACACCCTGTGCCCGAGGCCAGACATTGACTACTAGTGTAGAAGACTGAATCTCGCTCCTCTTCAGCCTTGTAATAGGGTCATGCAGATACCGGAGAGAGGAACTGTTCATCACACCCTAAAAGAGAGGACACGAGCGCTACCATACACCTACATCTCCATCTCCCAGTGAGTTATTTTCAGAGAGAATTACATAATAAGATTTTAACATCCTGTGTATTTCAATGTGGTTAATAGTTACTATTCTCCTAATTGTTTCCTGTAGATTCTTTTCCAAGTAATATCATATTCTTCTGCCCCAAATCTTTCCTTTAACAGTTCTTGTAGTGCTGACCTGCTAGTGATAAATTCTTTCAGTGTTGCTATGTCTGAAAAGCCTTAATTTCACCCTCATTGTTCAAATATATTTTTGTGGGCATATTGAAGATATTGTTCCAATGCCTTCTAGTTTATACTGCTCCTGATAAGAAATCTGCTGAAGTTTTTATTTTTCCTATGTATAATCTGACCTTTTTCTATTTTTGGTCTTAAGTTTTTTTCTTTATAGATGGTTTTGAGTAATTTGATCCTAGTTTGTGTGTCTGTCTTCATGTCCCTTGATACTGTTATTATAATGATGATTTGATTTGTTTGTCTATAGTTTTTACCAAGTTTGATGATTGTGGAGCCATTATTCTTGAAATATATTATTCTATTCCTCTGCCTTTGGAGCCTTCAAACACAAGTACACTGACATTCTTAAATTTTCCCATAGGTTGCGGATGTTCTTTGCATTTAAAAATTTCTTTTTCCTCTATTTCATTTTATATAGGATCTATTATGTCTTCAACTTCAGTGGTCTTTCCTGCCACAATGTTTAATTTCCTGTGAATTGTATTTGGTGCACTTTTCACTTGCGATTGTATTTTTTATCTCCAGAAATTTTTGATAGTTCTTTTTTATTTTTATTTTTTGAGCAAGGTCTTTTTTAATGTGTGCCATTTCCCTACTGACTTTTGTGAACTAATGGAATATGTATTTAAAGCTGCTTTAATCTCACTGTCTAACATCTCTGTCAATTCTGGTCAGGTATTAATTCATTGATTACTCTTGTCATGATAAATGGTATCGTCCTCCTATTTTCATAGCTGGAAATCTTTGATTAACACCACATACTGTGGATTTTATCTTGTTAGCTGCTGGATAATTTTATATCTCTATAAATCTTATTAAGCTTTGTTCTGGGATACAGTTAAATTATTTGAAAACAATTTGATCATTTCTTTTTTCCAGTACCAGGAATCGAACTCATGACCTTGTGCTTGCCAGGCAGGCGCTGTGCTGCTGAGCTAAATCCCCAGCCCTCAACTTGATTATTTCAAGTCTTGCTAAATGTACACTAATCATTCCCATGGAGAGACAAGACTTTTTTAAATACACCACTCAATGTTTCTTGAATTACAAGATTTTCCAGTCTGGCTGATGGAAAGAAGCACTATTCTCAGCCCTGCTAGAGCACTGGGCACTCTTTTCTCTCATCCTTCTGAATGGCCATTTCCCTGGTGTTGGCTACTTTGCTCACATATGTGCTGATCAGCACCATGCTGACTTTTCCAGGGGATCTCTCAGAGCTCTAGGATTGTCCTTTTACAGTTCCCTACTCTCTGGTAGACTATGCCATCGAGTCTATTTGCCCTACATTCTCTAATTCTTAACTCTGACTCCTGAACTTAGAGACTATGGATTTCAGCATATGCATCTCTTGGCTGTGTGAGGTCCTAGAAACCCTCTCGAGGTAATAAGCTGGGATAATTATAAAGCTCCACTTTGTTTTCTGTCTTTCAGGCATCACCATCTTTCACTGCTGGAAGTTCAGTGTTCTGAAAACTGTTGCTTCACATAGTTATCACATTCTTTGATTGTTTCCCTTGGGAAGAAGGTAAAAGTGTCTTTGCTCCATCTTTGCCAGAAACAAAAGTCCTCTTATTGAATTTCTATGAGGATAAAATATACCTGAAGACAGAAGAACTAGTGCTCTCTGCCTTGGAATTTATCTTAACACTCATACGTTCTTGAACTAATACTGTATTATTATGATTATAACCATACCACCTTTTTTTGGTGAGCATTTTTTGGTCTATGCATACTCTAGTCCTGGTGAGAACAAAGTCCTTGTCTTTTCCCAGAAGACCTGTGACACAGAGCAGCCTATTTCCGTTCCTTGGTAGTTTAAACAAGCTTCTGGTGGTTTAAGTAGCAATTTGGTAAACCCATGAAGTTTGAAGATGCTGTGCACATTAATTATATACCTACCAAAAAGCTCCTCTGCCCAGTGAAATATTCTTTTCACATTATATCATGATGTTGGGTTCTCACTCTAACACTTTAATTTGTATCAGATAACACAACACTTACCCACAAGTCTATTAAAGTTCTATACTTTCTCCTAAACACACAGTAGCTATTAGGAAGCGGCTGTGCCTTGGGTATAGGAGAACCACTGTAGGAAGTTTAGCTTAAAGGAGAATTTTAGTGGGAATAGGACTGTGAACACTAATCAATCCTTCTCATCCCTTTGATTTTTATTACTTACACTCTTCCATCATTTTTTGTCACCGTGATCCTAGATGCTCCCACTTTGGGCAGGGTTGGGTTGATCACGTTGTTGTACCAAACAAACTTAACCTTCTGTAAGTCCCCAACATCCACATCAGAATCAATCTCATTAGTATGACTGTTTCCTGGCTGGAGAGAGCCCCTGGGGAGTTAAGATATTAATAAAAAATGTACATGAATACATATAAAGTAATGATACCTATAAATATAGGTATATAAATATATATGCATATATAGTTCTAAAACCGGCTCGCAGTATATCTCTAGCTAAGATGATTAATAGAAAATTCATCATTCTAATGTATTAAATAAATTCACACATGTATGTTAACTCAGGATTAAGTTTTGCCATCAATGACTCATAAAAATTTAGTTTTTACTTTTTTTTTGAGGCAGGGTTTCACTATGCAGTTCAGACTGGACTTGACCTCATTTTGTAGCCCAGGCTGGCCTCAAACACTCAATGATCCTCCTGCTTCAGCTTCCCAAGTGCTAGAATTACAGACATGCACCACCATACCCAGCACTACTCATCTTTATTTTAGTGAAACTTCTAACATACTTGAGTTACAATCCTCCCCACTTAATGTATGTTCATTGTCATATTTTACCCATGTTTTGTGGAGAATAATTGTTTTTATTATAAATCAGATGCCAGATGTCAAAGTAAATATGAATGATTTTCTCAGAAATAGTAAAGAGAAAAATTTAGAATCAGAATTCTGAAATGCATTCAAGTGAATATATGAAAGATATCTTTCTTTTTTACTGTATATGACGGTACCCAAATAAGCTGACAATATAAATAGGCACTGTTCAAACATTTAAGAAGCTCAAAAAATATTTTACTCACTTGTAAATTTCAAACTGCTTAGAGTTTCCCCCATTTCCAAACAAAGAAACCAGCACATGCCCTGTAACCTTCCGTCCCGACAGTGTGACAGCTACCTGATACCTCCAACCTGCACAACACATAAAATTTGCAAAATGTCAGCTTGTAGAGAAGACACAATGAAAACTGATGAATTCCCATCCTACTGCAGAATTTTGGATACTTTATTACATGGTGAAGGTGATTCTATTAATGAAATAGTCATAGTGATTCCTTTATCTAAGGGTTCAGGAGGTAAGCATTGAGGATGTGCAGAATCTTTCCCAAGTCAACAAAAAATTTTTTAGGCCAGGGAACTAAGAAATATATGTGTTTAAACTTTTTCAGCATAGCAATTTGTTCCTCAGTGGTTTAAAAGCGTGTTTTCAAAAGGTACTGGAAAGAGTGTGACACTATCATCAGTGTGTTTTATTTTCACTGACCACTAAAATTTAAAGTACTGTCATTTTTTGGTCTGGATAGCCAAATACTTGTTGAAATAGTCCATAATTCAAATTTCCATCATTCTTGGGAATATACCGATTTAGGAAGCCCAAATTAAGTTCCTTTGGTACTAGTCAAAGTAAATCTTTTTTTTGTTTTGTTTTGCCATTCAGCTGTAGTCAGGGACAAATTTGGGCTGGGATAAAGTCTGTCTTTTGTTCTCACAGTTTTCTCCATCCCATTGACTCTGAGCAAAGTAGTTTTCTTCCTCTGTTAGCCTCTGTGCAGTTCCAGTACCCTCTAATTCCCATCACCTATGGCACTGACCATCCTAAGTATCTCTTGAATCTGTAAATTTCTCTCTGTTCCAACTGAGGGAGGATAGAAGAAATAAAAGATAGGTTGAAAAAGAGATGAAGAATTCATAACTAAAAATTGTACTTGAGGAGGCAGCAGCTTCCAGGATGCAGCTGAACTTATCCAAGGTGATGCATCACTGAAAGGCCATAAATTGGTTGAATTAAAAAAGTATGGAACCAGGAACTTAGCCCTAAGGAAAAGGAGAAGGCTGGCCAAGTCTAGATAATGTTTACATTGCCCATCCACAGACAAACAAGTTTCCCATGTCTCTGGAGCAGGCTAGTACTCGTGGGGGTGAGAGCACTTTTTCCTTTGCTTTCTACCTCCCTCAAGAAAAGTATAAAAGTTTCCAGTTCCAAACTGTGATGAAGTCTCATTTCTTTGAGTGTCTGCACTCAAAGTGCTCTTGCGTGCATCCTAAATTTCTGCCTAATAAACCCTTTTCTTGCCTCTGTCTGGTATGTCCTAAGAATTCTTTTTCTACAACAGGAGTCAGCAGCGCTCCTGCTACAAAAAGGGAGGTTAAGTTCCTTATTTCAGCTTCTGGAATCTCTCATACCAGTTCCATCACAGCACCTCCTCTGTCATCTCTCTCTGGGATTACTTCTCTGCTTGTATGAAAATTCAGAATTCTGCTCGGTAGAACTTTTTAATACAGAGAGGCCGGAGCAGAGGAAACCTTCTATATTCAGCACTAGAATCAACTGTCAAGAAATTACTTTTTGTCTCAATCACAGTTCGGGACTTAAATTCCATTCTGCTTCTCCAAATAGCCATCATTACATCGAGCATGGTATTGAATATTTTCCCTCATTGGGAGGGATTGTATAGCTTTAAATGGAAAAGCAATTTCACACGTTATCAATTGGACATGATAAAACACACAGTACTAAGAATGTAAAGTACAAAAGGCAGGTACTTACGTGAAAAATTACTTGTATCCCCAGTGTTGAGGTAAAATTTTTGGAAATTTCCACTTGTTTTTCCAGAAAATCTATCAGCATAGTGACCCATCTGGGGGCATCCTCCACTTGCACAGGGGAAGCACTTGTTCTATTAAAAATAAAACGTGCACAATTTCAAAGGGTTGTTACAATGCAAATATTCTAAAGCCAAATGTGTCATGCTGTACAAGGGAAATTTAAAAGGCAAAACTTAACAATGTATCTTATTATTCACAAGGATAAATGAACAATTTCACTGTTAGAAAGCAGAATGCTATTAAAATCACACAATGACATGGCATTTATCCTTCCTTTTCTTTTTTTTTTTCCACTTCTTTAAATTGCCCCAATTGCCTGAGATCTTCCTGTTGCTGGTTAGAATTTATTTTAGAAAGATTGCTTAAGAAAGGATAATTAGCTTCTGATATGTAAAGTAGGATCCATTAGGAGAACAATAGGCTCAAAAGGAAATGGCTTTTCTCCATTTCCTTAGCTTCCACTTAATATAAAAAAGACTAACAAATTCAGTTTTCTCATAATTCTCCCAATGCAGAGAAATTGCTCTAGCTGGCTATTAAAGCTTAAAAAAATATTCTCTCTTCTTAAGCCAAAGAACTGTGGTAAAAGGGATGACAAGGAAAGTACAGAGTTGAAGGACAAGCATCCCACTCAGAGGAAGTCTACTCCATAGCAAAAGCTTGCAGTGGAATCCTAAGTCAATGAACCACGTGATGGACATGGCAGAGTCTCGAGCTTGGCATCTATTAAGCTACAGGGAGGGCAAGCCGGCCACGAAGAAATCGCTAAAGCTCTTTGGAGCACTGTCCAAATCAGAAGCCTAGACAAACCCCAGCTTTCATTTCTAAATGTCTGAAGTGTGCCCTTTTCAATAAGGCAGATAGAGATATGACCCAAAGTGCAAAGGATCCAAGAAACCCACACCAATAGACTCCCAAGTCATTCCCTATGGGGAATATGCATCAACCAGACTACCACCAGGATCACCTGTCCCAATAGTACCTTGGAGAGAAGCTTAGGAAGGGATCCAAAGAAGGAGAAATTGTAAGACTGAGATATTTTTCCTATAGAAGTGCTGAGCATTATTTAAAAGGACTGTGATATTATTGAATCAGACTGTTAAACTGTGTGAACCTGAAGGGTTTTTGCTGGGTTTTTACTAGGAAGGAAAAAATAATTATACTGAAAAAGTGGGGAGAAAGTTTCAGTTCTTAGTGAATAATCAACTTGTAATGTGAATAAAATATACACTTCTCCCTCCCCTATAATAGGTAGCATTTATTGGATATGGGTTATTGCATTTTTGCATTGGGCTAAGCAATTAACATATGTCATTTCATTAAGTCCTCTAACCAAGTGCTTTGAGGCTACCATTATTATTTACATTTATAGCAAAACTATTCTAGAGAATTCAACTATTTTGCTCAAATTACTACAGCTACTTAAAGCTGAAACTAGGGTTTAAGTCCTCTCTTTATAACTAAAGCATATCTTCTTGGTAACTCATTACTTCGTCTAGCACACTGCTTACTTGAAATTGTCTTTATTAAGTGGGAAACAGTACAAATTTGGATTTAAAGAAAATAATACTAAAAAATTAGTTTTATAAAAAACCAGATAATTTGTATTGTATTGAAGATCATATAGAAATAAGAATTCAACCTGAATATCAAGATGATACCAGACAGGATGAAAGCTTGAGGAATTATTGGTGATTATGAGATTGCACAGAAATATCCATATGTGTATAATTCTATAGTTTAAAAGGTCTGCTGGGCATAGTACTACATGCCTGTAATTGTCGTGAGTTCAAAGCCAACCTAGGCTACATAGTAAGTTCAAGGCCAGCCTGTACTACAGAGTAAGATTCTGTCTCAAAAAAATCATATCAAATAAAATAAAAGGCTAGCATTTGAAGAAGATAGCATTATTTAGACATGGCTCACAGATTGTCATGAGCTAGTTTTTTATTTGTCTGCTTAGGATTCTTTCCAAAATGAGTTTGAATGTTTACGTGATACACAGAGAAGTGATCCAGAACAAGTTAGACAACAGAAAGTTCTGTTTACTAGACCATTTCTCTAAAGTCCTTGAATGCTACTGAATTCTACATACATATGATTATGTATGATCATATGTATGCTTCTAATTACTACATACATATGATTAAGTATGATGAATGTGAAATTATATAACTTCATTGAATGATGTGTACTACATCAGTCATTAGGAGTAATGCTTATAAAATTCATATGGCTGGGCTGAGGCTAGAGCTCAGCAGTATAGTGTATGTCCAGCATGCACAAGGCACTGTGTTTGATTCTCAGCACACAAAAAAATAAATTAAAAATAAATAAATAAAATTAAAATGGAAAATCAATCCAACTTACTGAAGTGAAAGAACTGTAAGAAGCACAAGAGAATCCAGCAAAGCCACTAGGGTTGAGAATGCTATCAGTATAATATTTATAGCTTCTTAAGTGGTTACAGGCTGCAAAGTCCCGAGTTCCTGTGAAATCAGACAAGATTGCACATCAGCAATAGATTTTAGTTTTTCGAGTTAATGTCGGATCAGAATACAGTTATTGAACAGATTCCTCTAATTAGTGTGAACTCCTGGGGGGAATCGCACAAAATCATTTATGAAATATATTTATGATTTGTGATGTAATCATGTTAAGTACTATTTATATTTATAATAGATAATACCACTTGCTGAATGAAAAGGAAAAATGAATTAAGAAGGAAAGGGCTGGTCCATACAAATTCAAGCGTGACAATAATATATTCCTTGAATTAGGTCCTTGAAAATTTAACTGGGAAATATGATTGATTTCCCAGTTTCCTCTTGACCACTCGTCCTAACAGGAGCCTATACCTCAGAAATTCAATTAAAAGTCCTTTGTTATATAAAATGCGAGACTTGCACAACTCCAAACTATTTAGCAAGTTTAGCAAACAAAATATAAACTTTTCCCAATGAAAATCTCTTTACATAAATAACAGTTTTACCTTCCCAGATTCCATCTATGTCAACAATCTGAGAGATAATGTTCTTCTGACATCCGGGCATTTCCACTCCTCCGTTCGGAAAGAAATCCAGGTGACCCACAGTTTGGCTCATTCCAAATCCTGAAAAAATTTAAAAATAGGGGTAGTTTATCATACGGTATAGCCTTAAGAGACTCTAAATCATTTTACTGTGTAGACTCAAAACCTTCCAAGAGACAAACTGTGGCACTCACCTAAATTGGGGACTATCGGGGCACCATCTGTGTGAATTACATCCACAAACTGGGCATCACTGGGATCTAATCGGACTACTTCAGGGGTACCCTGAAAGCAAGGTTCAGCTGGATCCAACCCTGTAGCAAACAGGATGTCATTAATTACATCAACGCCCCCACATGATCATCCTCCATTGTTAATTACAGACCTGAGTGTGAGCTGAATATTGGCTCTAATCATGAGTTAATGATGGAAAGAGATAAACAAGTTCTTCCTTAACTCACTGTTTTCTGAGAGAAAACAGCTTTTAGTTTTCTCGTTGCTTAAAAGTGAATTTTCCCCAAACCACAGCATTTATCTCTATTTATAAGTACTTAGAATATGGAAGAATCTTGGTAACTAACAGCAGTTCCCAGGAAAGAAGCAGTCCCTGGGGTATACTGGACGTTAGCCACTCAGGCTAAAAGAGTTGCCACTAGACTGTGCTCTATGAGGGGAAGGATCTTGCCTTTCCTGGTCACTCAGTTCACACCGTGGCATAGCCTAGTTCCTGGCTAAACAGGCTGTGATAAACATTTATAAACTACAGGAAATAATGTTCTAGAAGAACTTCGGTTCAGCAAACTAGTATACAGACATTCTAGATGCCCCCATCAATCTAAGTGTAACCATCTTCAAAATACTAAAAAGATGATCACATTTGGAAGATGGAAGAGGAAAGTAGTCATCATCTGAATTAATTGTGTCTCAGATCTATCACAACAGCCTGGTTCTCATAAGGTTATAGGATTGTTTCAGGACTTGGATATTCAGTGTGTGTCCCTATTGGCTTAATAAAACCAGTCTGTTTGTAATGTAATATTGTAAACCTATTGAGTAGAACTCAGTACTGGTATCCCAGGGCAGTTTGGTCATCCGTCCCTATTTCCCTCAGTCCTGGGATTGTGGCTGATCAGGTTTAGTCTTATTAGTCCTTGTTATTGAAGCAGGATACAATTCATTATACATATTTGAAGTCTGAGTTCTATTTATTCTATTATTTATGCATGAAATTATCTTGTGGATACCTGAAAAATAAGGAAATAATTATAGAAATGTTTCTGAGTAGTCTTAATTCATATTTCACCCACATGTCATGTATTTAAATGTTAAATAACTTGCTCAAGATCAAAGAATGATTGTAATAAAGACCAATCCACCAGGCCACAGAACATTCTGTTTTTTGATCTTGTGGCCAATTCAGAAAGCATACCAAAATATACAGCAGATTGTGCCAAAATCCCCTCCTACATTTCCTTTCAGATCCCACAGAGGCTACACATAGTCTAATTTTGAAGTGTTTGTGGGGGAATCATGGTTACTTTATAGTTATTTCTTGAAGGCCACATTGCAGCTGAGTAGTAAAACACTGACTCTAGTCCTTGCAGGCTAAAGGAACTACACACACATCACTAGGTGACCTAATTATGTGGCGTGTCTTAAAGAATAACCCTTCCTCCCCTGTCCTTACATAATGTCAAAGACTCCTTTTAGCAGATATAGATAGATTTTTTTCCTGACCCCTTAGACCACTAAGCCTAATGAATGAATACACGTTTGTTAACCCTACTCAGGAAGAATGGTTTTTAACAACGCAGGGAAGAGTGAACTGTACTGTACAAAACATCACTCAATCTTCAAACAGCATTTGGCTCTCCTCAGAATTGAGATGGATGGACACTAAAACCATCATGACCTGGTGGAAGCACTCCAGAGACAACATTCCTATACGCTCTTCTTCACACTACAATCAAATATAAAGGTCCCTGCTTTTCTCCTGGTTGGTGCATTCCTCTCTTGGAATTCACCAGCTGCTCTCCTGCAGGGCACCAATAAACTAACTTTTCCATACTCCTTGGTTGCTGGTAAATTCTTTTCCTCACTTGCGGCACCAACCTCTCACATGATGTGCCTCACACTGAATTGTTCACGGTTGTGACCAACCTGTGATTCGTCCAATGGCCCCATTGGTCCTCCTTCCAGCCTCCCCAGCAGCATGGGAGCCCAGACTGTGGCCAATGACATGGACATCGGAAGGCGAGTATTCCAGCTGAGACTGTTGGAAAGACAATCTCTTTAAATAAAATGTGTTCAACTGTAGAATTCCCGATGGACACAAAAGGAGTCCCACCACACCTTGAGTTTTAAGAAGACAATTGATTTTCATAGGGTCTTTCCCATTGTTATAATGAAAAATGGATTTTTTTTAAATTTTAAGCTAGTAGACACAACATTCTATTTTGTTCTATTACTACAGAGAAAGAATCTTTGAGGGACATGAAGAATGGTTGCCCAGAGATGATAGAGTAAATATTTAGATTATAAAACCATAAGGAAAGCAATTACTACTCACTTTCAAGTTGAACTCTTTTTAACCCATCAGTTACCCAGTCACACTAGCTTTGTATCATTGTGTTTCTCTTCAAAAATATAAATTAAAAGGAAAAGTAGTTTAACCTTGAGGTTGACATTGTCATGTCAATTTGGTAATAATCAGAAGTATAAAAACTAATAAAACCCAGTGCATACCATGTTACCTAGCTGTTTGTATAAGCTCACTTAATTAAAAACAAAAATAAGTCTATTGAATTAAATAGGTAATTTATGAACGTAAAACCTAGATTTCTTTTTGCATCTTTTTAAACCTAAGAGTGAAGTCAAATCTCAGTAGAAAAATGTTTATCAATCGTCATACCTACAGCTTTTGTTTTGGAAGGAGAATCCAGACAGTAATACACATGGGTTCATGTTAACCCTACTCAGAAGGAGTGGTTTTTTAACAGTTCGAGGAATACTGAACCCTACAAAACATCACTCAGTCTTCAAACACCATTAGGTTCTCCTCAGAACTGAGGAGGGTTTATGCAACCTGAAGACGTTACCTGAAGGACATTAACAAAATAGGCCACTTCCGCCCCAACAACCCGGATGTTCTGCGAAGCCTGTGTGTATAAAGCTCGGGAGCCACCTTTCCAGTCCACACAGATGCAGTTCACGCTTTCCACCTGAAACATGGCCTGAAGGAAGAAATAACAAATAGGTAAATAGTTCAGGATCATTATTAAATACTAACTAACACATACGAGGGCAGGGATGCACTCTTTCTTTGACCTAGGAGGTGTCATGTCACTTTTCACTCCAGAGATACAAGCAAATCTCTGGTCTCTTATGAGTATGGAATCCCTAATAAGTTTAACCTTGGCTCCAATGGAGACAGGGCCATCATAGAAACTGGACTCTTGGGGTTTCTATTTGATTTAGTGAGGAATGCATAAGATGTGGTATAATGAGTTATCTCATTACAGCACCATATATTCCAAAGGATTCCCATCTCCCTTACTAGAATGCACCCAAGGAAATTGCTTGTTTCTTTCACTGCTGTGTCCTATTCAGTGTCCAGAATGATACCTGGTATACAGTAGGTGCTCAGTAGATATTTTCTAAATGAATGAAGGACTATAGTCAAGCCCCTGAAATTTATAAATGTACTCAAGGTAAAGGAAAAAGCTTTTCCATGATGAAAGAAACTAATCAAAGTTTTTGCATGTGTACATTTTATTGTACCTCATGGAAGTTACTCCAATTAGTGCATACTCTAACAAGTATCTGCTGGAGACTCCAGTAGATTTGGGGGCTCAATTATGGGTTCATGAAGGATAGTTCTGGCAGGAATTATTTGTCTGAGTAGGTGTTTATATACATTCCCACTTTTTTCCTACAAGAATTTGAGAATAATGAAACAATTTCAGAAAGCATCTCCAACTATCTGTTCACAGAAAGAAAATTCAAACAATGGAAATAACCCTTTAAAGTATGATGAAGTGAACTCAGTTCTGTTACTTTTAGATTGCAATACGAAGTTTTACTTCTAACATTGGTAAACAGAATTCAGTTCCATGTCAAGGTAAATCAAATGCATTTAAAACATATTTGCTTTCGGGACCTTAGAAATAAATCCTATACCCATGTCTAAAAATATCTATATTCCCTTTGAGATAATAAGCAGTTCTTTTTCCTTCATTGTAATACAGTAATCTATTAATTTCTACTCAATCATTACCAGATTTAAACTATTTTAGGAGACAAACTGTAGTTTTAGTGATAATCCCAAGGCTTGCAAAGTGAATGAATGTGCTTCTCTGTCTTCGGGATCAGCCTATATGCTTTGGAGCTGATTTGGTTCTGCCTTTGGCATGAGTCAAACACAAGTCAGAAATGAAAGGGTTTTGGAAGGCACTGGTGTCTTTTTCTTGAAGCCTCTGGGGAAATGACTATAGCTTTGTGCCGCTTCAGCCACAGAAATTTGATGAAACATGAAGAAATATATGAATCAATGAATCAATAACAGTGTTTCTCAAGCACTACCAGTTACTAGGGAATTTCATTCTGTTTTATTTGCCATCTCTTAAATCTTTGTTATCTCTGGGAACAGAGCCAAAAGCAAATTAAGGAAAACAGGATCACTGCGGCAAAAACAGAAGCCAGAAGTAAAAATCATCATGGTTTTCTGAGACACTGTCACCAGAGCTGGTCAGAGCAACAAGCAAAAATCAAAGAAGGAGAGTTAGTTCGGGCAAGTGAGTTCTCTTAGCTCTTCATATGGAAATTAAAAACTAATGAACACACTGGGGCATAAGTAGCTGGGATGGATCAACACGGCAGCTTCTGTTGCTAAAGTTTTGAAACACCCCTGTATTAGTTATTAAATATCCAGTGCTTGGAGCCGCAAAATGCCTGCCCATGTGGTTGCTCTGACATCCCAGGTCACCTCCATCTACTGCCACCTCGTGGACCTTCCCTAGGAACCCCGGTCTCAGCAGGGGTCAGAGACTCCACACAGTATGGTGGTTCCCAGTATTTGTCCTCCTTGGTTGTTAATTGTCATTCCTCAGAGAACCGTCCTTTAGAAAATGACCAGGGCTTACCTTGCACATATTGGCCAGCCAATTTTCTTCTCCCTTATCTATGAATCCATGAATAATAAAGCGAGTTTTTCTATTTGTTTTGAAGTTGGAATTCTTGATGCTTGATGAATCAGCAGTAATCGCCTGTTTTAGATTGAAAAGCATTTCTGGTCAAGATTCTTACAGCATCTTCTATATGCTAGACCCCTTATATGTGCATGGAGTGCTAGGTGAAGACTATGGGGTGTGGGGATCTTGTGATTAAGGGTTCTCCCAGTACAGTTAAGCTACTCATAGTCAACTGCCACTTTCTACTTTCTAGTCATTATAAAATTTTTGTGGTTGTTCAACTTGGAATAATATATGTGCTATAATATTTGTCATTAATATCTTGTCTCTATACAATGAAAATATTGGTATATCTCTGTATATGTATGTACATATCTATCTAACTATCCTTATGACATATGTCTATAGATGTTCCTTCAGTTATAATGAGGTTGTGTCCCAATAAACCCATCAGAAGTTGATAGCATTGTTAACTTGAAAATGCACTGAAAACACCTAAGCTATCAAAGGTAGTTTAGCACCACAACACCCTGTAGAGTACTAACTCTTTACCCTGGTGATCAGCGGCCGGCTGGAAATTTCTGTTTGCTGCTAGTGTGAGAGTATCATTCAGCATATCACTAGCCCAGAAAGGATCGAGATGAAAAATTCAGAGGATGGTTCCTACTGGATGCATATGACTTTCCCACATCATAAGGACAAAAAATTATTAGGTCAAGCTATCTTAAATGGGGACCATATATAGGGTCTATATATACATATACATAATTTAATTCATATATATGCAACTTAATTCATATTTTGCCTAAGACCATAAAAAGAGCATTCTGGTTAAATTAATGTTATATATGTATATATATCTTCATATTGTGAAATTCTATATACTCTCTATAAATGAAATCTACATGTATTTTATGTTCATATAATATTTTCACATCTCTCCCTGTATTTATATTTTAAATGGTACTGTTATATAGGATAATAATAACATAAAGTTAATGGACCTTTTTTTCTGCTTTTTTTGAGACAAAGACTCACTATATAGTTCAGGCTGGCCTCAACCTCATGACAATCCTCCTGCTTCGGCCTCTTGAGTGTTGGGATTACAGGCATGTGCCACCAGAGCTTAATGAACTTTTATAAATAAGCTGCATAAAGTCACACCTAAGGTCACTGCATATAAAAATCCACAGTCTAACTTGTTCTTTGGAAGATGTGAATATTCATAATACTAACTACATAAAGCAGGTAGAACTGAGTGCTGAAAACAATGAGCATTCTTACTTGGTAGTTGTTTGGGTTCTCGTTAGTGTACAGGAGGAAGCGGGTGTTGATGGATGTGGGGCTCCAGGGCAAGACTTTCAGGGGTCTTTCCACGATTCCTGCCCATGGATTATCATCGCTGAAGCAGCCAAGCCTATCATAGCAGACTTCACTTCCTGCAATCATGCAAAAGTGTTTCAAGGACATCTGTTTAGCCAGAAAGCTCTATGTGCTCACATAAAATATGAATTAAATTATATTTTGTGGCACATTTTTTATCTGTGTTCCCAAATTGCTCCTACTGACACAAAATAGCTTCAAAAAGATAACACTCCTGGAACTCACAAGCTACTGCTCCTCACTTCCACCCCAGGGGACCAGTTCATGCTCCTGCTCAGTCCCTGACAGGGACTCTTTTCCAACTTCTCAACTCAGATGTCATCTTTGGTCTCCTGGTGCCAAGGAATGGAGTAGCCATGTGTCCCAGGGCTGGGGAAGGTATTATGTGTGTGTGTGGAGGCCCTCAATTCCCAGTAGCCACCATTTGGCCTTATATTTTAAATAAGGAGGTTAGGTTTCAAGAGAGACCAAAATTTCCTATTTCCTCCTTGGCAGAACAGGGAATGTCTGACCTGTTTAAGGGCCGTCATGGATTTCTGTGATGAAGAAGGTACTTACAAACAATCAAACACACATGCACATACGCACACACACACACACACACATACACACACAAATTATGATTGGATACAACTGTAGGCTGGCATGTTACTGCACAAAGGGATAATTCAAAATAGAGGAAAAACTCCAGATTAGTTGTAGGAATAAAAATAGTAGCCATTGTTGGGGCTGCATTCCTAATTTCTTACTATGTAAACTGGAGGTTGGACCAGCTGATTTACTAATCTAAGCCTCATAGCCATGTCATGATAGGGTGAAGCCGTTATTCCCACTTCACAGACAAAGGTCCTAAAGCACAAAGGTATTAAAGATTTTGCTCAGAGTGATAGAATTGTAGGTGATTAAAGCAAGTTTAAAAGTCATCCCTTGACTCCCAACTAAGGATACTAGGCTCACAAATCAAAAATGCAAGATAAATTTGAATTTTGGAAAAAGTAAATTTTTCATATAGAAATCGTTACATATTTGTGACTATCCTAATTATTTGCTGTTGATCTGAAATTAGCTGGCAATTGTAGGCTTTATGTGGCAGCCCCACACCAAGTCCTATGCACTTAATCCTGCATGTCCCTTCCTTTACTCCTCAGTGTCCTTGTGGCTTGAATCTGGGGTCACAGCCTCCTGAGAAATGACTCCCCCTGTTCCATAGGAGTATCTTTTCTTACCTGCTACTGTTCCCAGCAGCAGTGAGAGTGTCCACAATAGCAGCATCTACAGAAAGGTAAAAACATGACAGTCTGGTCAACTACGGGGTTGAAAGATTGGCATGATATAATTCATTTAATTCTCTGCAGGGAAATTAATCATCCAAAAGTGTTTCAAGGACATTTGTTTAACCAGAAAGCTCTTTCTGTGTGCTCACATAAACTATGAATTCAATTATATTTTATGGGTGAATCCTAACATATTAGCCTAGAAAACTTGTTCCTGACTCACCGTGGCAGATCTGTCACTTTCCACAGACAACCAGACAACACTGAAAGCTCCCTTTATAGGTGAGCCTTATCTTTTCAAGGAGTGCCGTGGAAAAGTAGCATGAAATAAAAGAAAGCTCCAAGGGCATAGTTCTAATTTTAATCACAGATAAGCCCAGATTGATAGAGTAGGTAAAGTTTCCCAGAGTGTTTGTGGGAAGATGAGAAAGTGGTAGATAAGGAAAGTTCTCTTACAATCTACTTATTTAATGCTGAGAGTCACTGTCATTTCATTCTAATGAAGGTTCTAGGCAGTGTCTTAATTTGCAGTTCTCTGTGCAAGCTCTTGGGCATGTGAGAAACCAGATTGTTGCACGATTTGATAGTAGCCATCTTGAAAATTAACACTGAATGTTCACCAGCCTTCGGTAGCTTTTCCATCACTATGCCTATCCCTTTAAACACTATGATATAGAAACAATTCTTCAAGAGATTACATGCGTTTTGGCAAAGCAGTTGATATTTTATGTTGATAATCCATAGCACTCACTTGTTTTTTAATAATAACATGTCAGAAAGAACAAAACAGCAACGAAAAAGGGAATCTGGGGTGCTGTTGAAATCACAAAGGTGCAGTCAATGACTCCACCGTGAGATGAAATTACGAATAAGAAAGATAGAATTGAACATGGAAAAAATGCCTTGGAAAAAATGTTCTGGCAGAGAAATGTTTGATAAAAAACAACTCTGAGATGTCTTTTATTTTGTGATAAATTACTTAAATTGCACTGTAAAAGACTGAAATGGGATATGACAATTTTAGGGACTAGAATTATTTAGCCTGGTAGTATCACAGATTTGTATTGAAACATGTGAAACTGATACATTTCTAGGTCAAAATGGTCAAACATATTTAGTCCACTTACAAAATTATAGGCATAGTGAAAAAGCAACAAAATTTTTGTTAGCAAAGTAAGAAAAAAAGAATTCAGTAACTATTCTCATAATTAGGATGGAAGGCAGAAGGAAGGAGTTTCTTCCTTGAGAGCCTTGGCAAATTCCCACCAAAATCCTCCCTGTCTCAGCTTTGTCCCATCCTCAGGGTATCTTCTGCAGCCCTCCCTGTCCTCCTGGTCCCACCAACAAGATTCTTTTACTTGAGTCCCATGACATTTCTCAAGGGTCACAAATTAAGAGAGGGCTGGAATTCTGGTCTCCTTTTCACATCCGAGCATCTAGCCCAATGCTTGACGTTTAGCAGACCCTCAACAATTCCCTGTTCAATGCATGAAGAAAGAGGGAATGAATAGGAAAAACCATGTATTTTGCATGATTGCTACATTAACGACTGCCTACACAATTTCACTATGGAGGACTTGAGAGCCTCTCTTACTCTATTAAAACAGTCCTCCCCAAACAAACCCCCCAGAAACCTCTAAGAAAGGAAATCGCGTCTCTCTACAGTATTTACTCATAGTGGTGCTATATTGATTTGACCAAGATATTTGATGGGAGCCAATGTTCACTGTGTGTATAGCACGCAGCAGTTTACACTTTGGGAAAATTGCTAGGTCAGATTATTTATCAAGTGGCACTGTAGATGGTGCATAACTTAATCCATATAAAGGGTGACCTTTACTTGTATATAGGTTACAGATTTAGGACCAAATTCACCAGATTCTGAAATAGAGACTAGAGTCTATGGAGAGTTATTTTGTAAACTGAAATAGGTTTAAAATGAAAAATATCTCAGAAATTCAGTTCTCTAAATCTACAAAGGAAGGGAACAAGACACAATCAGTAGCCTATCATGTCAGTGCTGTATGAATGACTTCCCCTAATTCCAATCCTGCTGAACTTTGTAACTGAGTCAACCATACTGTTTTTACTCTCACTACTAACGTGCTATTTGGGGATGTCTGGTTGCATAGACTGTGGCAGAGATTGCTGACATCTTACAGAGAATAAATGTAGACTGTATTCTCTTACTGCCCTTGCCGAAGATGGGGCTTCAAGCCCACTTCTGGCAATGATATATCCCGATACCAGTCCGGTTCCTAAAAGCCACAGGTGGTGCTCTGTGCTGCTATGTTTCCGTCTTGGTGCAGCCTTAGAGTTGTGTGTTGAAGCTGGCAGAACCCTGAGACAAAAGGATCTTGGGGATTCTACTTATAGGAAAGCCATTCAACCGACATGAGCATTCATATTGGCTTTTATCCAATCCTGGGCTGCAATTTCACCATGAGATCTGTGCATCACAGTAGCACTGCCAGATCCCCTCCCCCACACTTGTTTTTTAAATCCCTTTCCTGTCACTTCCTTAATTATCTTCTCAATTCTTCATTCATTACAATGGAAATTTAATTTAATGGGCATGTTTCAATTCAATCTCTGATGGAGACTTTTAAAAGGTAACCTAGGGCCATATAAAACCTCAAGTTCTAATGAAAATTCACGTCATGTTGCCTGGTCCCCTAGGCACAATTACTGTGAAGTGGCAGTAATTGAATGTTCTAGATACACAGGAGACTCTCTAGGACCGGTAGGGACTGGAGCTGCCTTCCAAACCCTGCTTCCCACCAGCATCTGTTGCTGGCTTCTCCCTTCTCAGAATTACACCTTTGAGGATTGGCCTTGTGAAGGACAATAGAATCATGGCAGATTTACATCAGGTGTCCCATGGCTTTGAAAGTGCAGGTGGGATCCAATTATAAAATAATCTCACGTCTCCTGGACTCACCAAAGCATAGAGTAACACTAACTCCACTTTGACCCAGAAACCTTCGATACTTAAACAGAGAAATGCTAGATGTGGAAATTTCTAATCAGGTAGTTATACTTACAGAGGAGATACTCACTTTTCAGTGATCTGATTCCGGTGACCTTGCAATGCCAACCTGTAGGTGAAGGGAAAAAAGGCCCTGCAACACCTGTGTGGTCAGATAACCAACTTGTTAGACAAATGGGACCTCATTTACTTAACCTTCAGAGGGAGTGTCCTGTCCACAGCCACTGCCAAAGTGTCCATGGGAAGAAGGACATGTTTGCCTGAGAATTCTAAACTTCCCTAAGCAGAAAAAATGATCTGGAGGTTATCATTGCTTAGCACTTTCCAGAACAATTAGCTTCCTGCAAGTGAGAGGGTCTAGTCATCCAATAGGAGGATATAAAATTATACTCAACTCTTTGCTGTCATGCATGATTTAATTTGTGAAATAGAAAAACATGCACATTTACCATGTTAGACACTAATGATTTAGGGTTCCATGATTTTATATTTTTGCATCTAATCTCCCTGCACATCTTTGGAAAGTTTAACTATTGTCCATATAGATAGTGAAATTCAGAGGTAAGCCACCTGTCCAGGGGCACAGGTTGGTAAGAAGCAGAGCCAATTTAGAGGCACAGATTTTTTCATTAGCATCAGATGGCTTATGTCAATACACAGAAGGGCATGTTCTCTCAGGTTGTGTTAGACTAGAAACGACTGAAATATTGTCCAGAATGAGTAAAGAGGTGTTAGTATGGGTGCGTAGACACCTGTTTAAAACAGAATATTTACTTTCTAAAACAAATTCACACCTCACCACACACATTTTTGATAACTCTAACATACAGTGGGGGGGCAGTAGAGACCACTAGGCTTGTGTGAAGGCAACATGGCCTGGAATTTATTGTGCCTAGGTTCAAGCAGAGAGCACTATAAGACCATCTGCAGTGAACAACAAGGAGTGTGTCCCTTTATATAGGGATGGAGAGAAGGCAGGGGACCTTAGGCAGGAAGATCCCAATGAGCATCTGTGATCAAAGTTTTCTGGCAGTCTTGCATTTCAGCGGGCAGAGTCCTTGAAGTATTTGGTGTCAATTTTCAAGTGTCTCCAAATGTCCGGGAACCTGCAAAATTCCTTTTCCTGTCTTATCTCCTTTTCTGTGCCTGCCAGTAACAACTTTGGTATGGAGCTGAGTTCCCTGCTGAGAGCTGAGTTTCCTGCAGAGAGCAGTTTTTCTTTTTTTCTTTTTTTTTTTTTTTTTCGGGTTTTTCTCCGGTACCGGGAACCGAACTCACGACCTTGCGCTTGCCAGGCAGGCGCTTTGCCGCTGAGCTAAATCCCCAGCCAGGGAGCAGTTCTTCTGCTGGCACGCAGGCTGGGGGCTGGGAGACTCAGGTCTGGTTAGAGCCTTATAATAATTTCTGCTTTTTTCTTGTTATTTTAGCTGTACTTTTCTTCCCTACCACTAATGCAGCAAATGACAATTGTGTCAAATAGATATACAACCTCTGTGACGTTGAATATGACAATCATTTCTTTCCTGAGCCCTCACAGTGGTGTTCTAACTATTCTCCTTGTCCTCAGGCTGTTCCCTCATCTTTTTCTTCTACATACTGCCATCGCCAGTTCTAAAATGCAAACTTGGCATGTTACCGTTCCTTCAAGATGAAGAAAATTCAAAACATTCAGCTAAAGTTAATTAACGCTCTGCCCCTTTCAACAACAAAATTAGACGTTTACACCTGTCTTTAATAGAAACAATAATGTGTTCAACAATATAAAAATATTAGCTCTTAGCATCCAACCATCAATTACTAAGTACACAAAGAGACAAGAACCTATAATTCATCCGTCAATAGAAGGAAAACCATTTCTTATCTCTATCTCAGTGGTAGAGGTAATAATGCTAGAAGAGAAAGACTATGATAAATACACTTAAGATTTAAAGGAACAGATAAACACAATTAAAAAACCCAATAGAAATAAACAGTAAGAAAGAAAAATAAAAACTCTGAAAACATGGTAGTAAAGCTATTCAAACTGAAGTACAAAGAGGAAGAAAAGCTGAAAAATAGAATAAAGTCAGTGCTCTGTATGATGATAACAAGCTGTTTAACACACATACAATTGAAATCTTGGTGAAACAGTTCATAAAACAATTAATTTGGTATAGACTTGAGTTCTTTGTCTCTTAAAATTGAGAAATAAATTTGAGGACAAAAGCAGATGTTTAGGAGATTGTTTATCATAAATATGAAAAAATCCCTTGGTAGATACCCACCAAGAGGGGAATGACAGAAGTCCATTCAAGGGTCTCTGTGCTGATCTTAAATGCATAAATAGAGTGCAGGAACTGGCTGGAATTTTTATAAAGAAAACTGATTATCTTGCATATCTGTTCTAGAAGGGGTTGTTAAAGTCTAATTTAGCATATTTTGAATAAGAGATTTTTTCCTGAAAGGGAGAGTCTTTATCTCTCTATTCTCATCCCAACTTTTTTTTTTTTTTTTTTTAATCTTTTTGAGACAGGGTCTCACTGTGCAGTTCAGGCTGGCCTTGAGCTCACTCTGTAGCCCAGGCTGGTCTCAAACTCACAAGGATCCTCCTGCCTCAGCCTCCTGAGTGCTGGGATTACAGGTTCTTTGTTCTTGTGTTTATCTTTGCATCTCTAAGCTTGGCTTATCCCCTTGAATTAGTTTTTAACCTGAGTGGGCTATTTTACAGCATTTTCTTTTACATTTCTAAGCTTAATAGCTGCTTGCTTAATTCTTCCATCTTATCCTATCTTAAGCTTCTTTAACTGCCTACTTTTTATAACTAAACTAAGCTACTACACTTAAACACATATTAAGTAAAATATGTGAAAAGATAACAGCTGAAAATGTCCAATATTGAGTTTTATAAAGGAACCTATATGTCCATTCTCAATAAATTCAAACAGTATAAATTCAATGAAAACCACACAAAGACACATCATGGCAAAATTGTTGAAATCTAAAGACAAAGAAAAAGAAATCTCAAAGGCAGGAAGAGTGGTGGAGAAGATATGTCACATACAAGAAAAACAAGGGGTAAGAATGATTCAATACTTCTCAATGGAACAAGCAATCTAGATCTCTATGAAGTGGCTTAAAGCATTGAAAGTCATAGGACTAAATTCTGTAAAAGCTAAAATTAAGTATTCTAGTAGAAAAACTGTTATAGGCAGCTGAGTTAGATAGAAATAGTATAGGCAGTCAGACAGAGCCAGGCCCTCAAAGCAGCCAGTGCAGAAGGTGGGATACCTTGCAAATAGAGAGACAGGCACTTCCCCTGTGGGCCAGACCTCAAGATAAAAGATTAAACAGATGGGCCCACATCCTTTCCTAGGGGTAGACATCAGGGATTGACAGTCTAAATAGGTAGTAATCACCTTTTTAAAAAAACCGGGAAGAGTCGCTTCCCCATTTGATCCCAATTTAATCAATTTAATCAATCAAATGTCCAACAATTACACTTATAATCTTATTGGCTGACCATAGTTTTGTCCCACTTCATGCCCACCTTGTGATTTCCCATTTTTCCCCACCTTGGACCCACCTCACTTTATGGTTTTGCTCTATAAACGTCTCTAGAAAAGACAGATTCCTGGGCAAACCACTTGGGCCCCCTTCTGTCCCTCTCTCAGACAGAAACTTTCTTTCCCTCAATGAATACATTCTGTTCTTAAACTTTGTTGTCCTTAAAATTCATTCTTTGATTTTAGAGAACAGGAACTTGCCCTAGATCACCTTTCAGGTTGGTAGTTTCTTCCCCCTATATCAAAACGGGAGAAGTGCTTTAACAGGAAGAAATTCTGCTATCTTAGATTAGGTAAAGTTTTCATAAACGGTACTCTATAAGAACATGTAAACTGGGTTTACTGAAAATTAAAAACACTAAGTGGTGGATTATATGTCCTGGCTGTTACCACCTGCCAACTACTGGCAAGCTGTACATTTTCTTTCCTTTCAGCACAGGGCCACAGAAAAGCTGGCCACCTGACTGACGTGATCATGACCAATGCCCTGTAGAAAAGTAAGAAATCTGAAGTCTTCTATATTTCATCTCAGAAAGTCACAAAAATGAGACTTGTGCAGGAGGAGCACTACCCCTCCCCTGCATGAGCAAACATCCCTGCCCGATTTCCTGTTTCAACAATGCAACCACCCACCAACTCCGTGCTGGCCCTACGTTTGCTTCCCTACAGCAAGAGGTAGCAGAGGTGAGAACTAACCAACTGGCCTAATCCTGGAAAAGGACAATGCCAAGAAGGTAAGGGAGCAATCAGACCCAGGCATTAAGTGGAATTAAGCCCATTTGAACCTTTGCCCTGCAGCCTACATCCAAGAGAGACCAGAGAGCGATTGAAGTCCTCATCTTCCAGTAGGAATGTTGATATGGGTTGGCTTGGACAGTAACAACAACTAGGGGGAATGAATGAAGGGGTCTTTGGTGCAGGGAGAGTACCTCAAGAGCCCATAAGTCGAACATGGCAGAAAATCCCAGCACCTGAGAACCCACCTGCATGGGAGGAGTAGCGATCCTGGACCCAAGTGAGAAAGCAGACTGGCACTGAAGGAGTGGTACCCCACATCCACATGAGAGAGTCCACCCAATCTTTATGCATCTTCCAGTTCCCCACCCCTTCCATGTTTACTAGTATAACCACTAAACTTTATGAATCTCTACATAAATAGTTAGTGTCACTGTGCTATTGTTCCATTTAGTAGATGTTTACTGTAGGTCAATAGTAAGTCAATGTTTGGTTTGCCTTAGTGTTTATACTGTAAGTATAGATCTCTTTTCTGTGGACAAGTGTGCTACTATAATAGACAGCTAAGTTAGGTAGAAACATTATCGACAATCTAATGGGGCTGGACCCTTGAGAGAGTCAGTGCAAAGTAAAACTCATTACAACTGTAGCGAGAGGTGATTCTGTTAGAAGTCAGGCCTCAGGACAGATAAAATGACCAGGCCTAAGATAAGTGGTAACACCTGAGCTAATCCAGTCTAGACAGATATTACTCACCTCGGTGGGTGACCAAGACCCTCATATTCATCTCATCCAGAAAAGTTCTTTGCTCTTTCCATGTACACTTTCTATGTAACTTGCTTCCACATTGGATCAGTGCTACCTAAGGGGCAATATTTGTAATCTTATTGGTTGATTATAGTTTTAACTCATGTTGTACCCACGTGGTTGTGCTCCATAAAACTTCTCCTGAAAAGTCAATTCCCTGGCAACCCACTCGGGACCACTCCTGCCTCTTATGAGCTGTTTCTCTCCCCCTGAATAACTATTTCCTACTCTTAAACTTCTTTGTTCCTTAGAATTCATACTTCAATTTTGGGAAAAACAAACTCAGCATATCAGACATCTAGCAGGTTGGGAGTTAAACGCTTCCCTTATATCATTTAGAGGTCCTATATCAATATTTTATTGAGTTAGTCAGTATCAAGTTTGTATTTAATCCTATAACTAATGCCCATTTAATAATTGTAGCTAAATGATATAGCTTTGTTACTAATTGGTTTTCTTAAGATGACACTATCTAGATTGTCTTGGGATCATTAATAATACTATGGCCCATTCTGGAAGACCCAGGTTCTGGGCCAAATGTGCTGTAACCACCCATCTCAAATAAATGGAGATAGTTGGATCTTGGGACAGAGGTGAAGGTCAGTAGTTAGGGATGCCCAGAAGACACCACTGAAAACTAGAGATTAACTAAAGAAGTCTCCATGCTAGAAACAAAACTTTGTACTACAGTCAACCCATAAGTCTCAACACAAAACAAACAAAACCAGAAACATGAGAATACAAGCCAACAAAATGATATTGTTCTAAATCTTCAACCCTCACCCCCAAGCACCAAACTGATCCATGGGGCATTGAAGGGGAGGTTTCAAAAAGCCTCACACCCAAATTGTTCAAAATGATATTGGAGAGATAACTAAACAGTTCAATAAGACATTTGGCAAGCTCACAGGAGATATGTCATTTAAACAAAATCATCAGCAAGTCTAAAGAATACACTAATAAAAAGAAGAGCTAAACAGAATGGTGCAAAACATGCATTAGCAGCACAGAAAAGAGTTGAAGTCCATAAAAGGGCTCCAACACAATCCAGGAGATTAAAAATTTGATTGACAATATGGGTAACAGAAGTGACCAATGAGAGGTCAGGGTCTCAGAAGTAGAAGACTGGGCTGTTGGGCTGTTTTCAGTAATCAGTTAATGAGAAATAACTTAAGAACAACAAGAGAACATGAAAAATGGATCCAGCAATTTATATATGTTGCAAAGAAGACTAATCTAAGATTTATTGAAATTAGTAAAGAAAAACGAGAAGATAGCACAAATAGCACAAAAAACTATTCACTGAAATAATAGCCACAAAGCTTCCAAATAAGGTTAAAAGACTTAATATACAGATAACTGAGGCATACAAAATCCACAAATAGCCATGAACAGAAAAGAATCTCCCCATGACACATCATAGTCAACGTCTTAGAAGTCCCACACAAAAACAGAACCTTAAAAGATTAGAAACAGTTAGAGAAAAGTAACAAATCACTTATAAAAGAAAACTTACTATAATTAGAGAAGACTTCTCCACACAAATCTTAAAGGTCAGAAAACTTTGGAGTAAAGTGTTTCAGGCCCTAAAGGAAAACAATTTGCAACCCAAGCTGATATATTCTGCAAAGCTATCTTTCAAAATTGATGAAGAAAGAAGATAGTTCCATGGTAAAGAGCATCTAAAGAAATTCATGAGCACTAAGCCAGCACTCCAAAACCTTCTCAAAGATATCCTAGAAGGAGGCAATGAATCTGAGAATAACAAAAGGTCTAATAGAATGAATATACTAGGTAGGGAGAGCAGTTATGTAGAATGGAAATACAGGGAATCAGCAATAGGAAAATAAGGCAATGATAGGAATAAGTCAGTACTTATCAGTAATAACTCTCAATGTGAATGGTCTCAATGCCTCAATCAAAAGATATTGACTGGCAGACTGGATCAAGAAACAAAATCCAATAGTACTGTCTATAAGAAAAAAATTTAACTCCTCTATCCAAAATCTTCATAGACTGAAAATGAAAGGATGGAAAAAAATATTTCATGTAACAGGAACCTGAAGAAAAGCAGGTTTAGACAAAGTGATCTTCAAGCCAAAACTCATCAAAAGAAGGCATACTGATTCAGGGAAGAAATTAACAGGAAGAGGTAGAAATTATTAACATATATGCACCAAACAACAATGCATTCAATTTTGTAAAACAAGTACTATTTGACATAAAAATCAGCTAAACATAAATACTGTTGTAGTGGGGGATAGCAATTATTACAAATAATTAACTGGACAATAAATCAGCAAAGAAATATTAGAATTGAACAAAACCTTCAAACAAGCAGACTTAATAGGATCTACAAAGTATTCCACCCAATAACAGAACACACATTCTTCGCAGCAGCACATGGAACTTTGCCAAAATAGACCACATGCTAGCAAATATGTCAGCCTTAAGTAAATGTAAAAGAATTGAAATTATACCATGCCTGTTATCAGACCATAGCACAATGAATTTAGAAATCAACAATGAAAGAAAAAAAAAGAAATTGTGCAAATGGATAGAAATGAAACAATATACTCTTAACTGAACAATAGATTACAGAAAAAAATCAAGGAAGTAATAGCACAATTTCTAGAACTAAATTATAATGCCAGTGTAATAGTCCAGAACTTACAGGATGCAGAGAAAGCAGTCCTAAGAGGAAAGTTTATAGCTGTGAATGACCACATCGCCGAAACAGAGTGAACCAAAATAAATAACCTAACAATGCACCACAAGGTACTAGAAAAATTAGAACAATCCAAAGCCAAACCTAGTTCTAGAAGGGAAATTATAAAGATTAGAGCAGAAATCAATGAAATTTTATCAATCACTTTACAAATAAGATTTATGAGTGGCCAATAAACATGGAAAATGACACTCAACATTTTTAGTTATCAGAAAAATGCAGGGCAAAATTCCAATAAAATAGCATTACTATTTATCAAGATGAAAAAAATCAGAACATAGCAAAGACATGGAGCAATCAGAACTTTCATATACTCTGGCAAGAATATCAAATTTACAACCATGTTGGAAAACAGTTTGCCAGCTTCCTATAGCCATCATTTATACGTGAACCAGCAATTCCATACTTCAGTATTTACTCAGAAAGTATCAGCAAATATTCACTGAAAACTTTACGTGAATATTCTTACCAGATTTATTCACAGTAGCATCAAGAAGAAAACAACTCAAAGGTCCATCAGCTGGGGAATAGATTTTAAAAACTGTGTTGTATGTATATAATGGAATGCTACTTGGACATATAAAGGAATGAACACGAATGAATGCAGCAAAATGAATAAATGTCAAACATATTAAACTAAATGAAAGAAACCTAAGGAAAAAAGAATATATTCTTACACGCAGTTCTAGAAGAGGCAGGACAAACTTTAGTGGCAGAGAACAGATCAGTGTCTTCCTTGGCTTGGCATGAATTATGAAATGATTTGCAGGAGACAATGGAAAGTTTTCTGCCTTGATTGCTACATGGATACATACATTTGCCAAAACTCACTGAACTGCATTCTTAATCTGAGAATTTTTAACTAAAAGAGCTGACAGTTTCATTTTCATATTTTGCAATACAAATGAAAAACTACACCTTCCCCAAATTGCCCCTCTAAACTACTCTCTGTTTGGTAAGAAAGGAGAGCAGGTCTTCTTTGTCATGCTGTTAGAAATACCCAAAGTCCTAGCTTCATGATCTTCTGTTGAAGTAGAACCCATAATATAAAATGAAAATAAAGAGGCCCCCCTGTATCCTTATCTGTCTGGTTGAGTCAGTCCTGGCCAAAGGGGTGCCATCATGGGATGATGGGAAGTCTCAGCACTGGAGGTTCAGGGATCATTGGCATGTGGCCTTCCATGGCCAGCCTCTTTCCAAGAGCAGGCCCCATTGGCATCATTCCCAAAGAAGGATGTTCTAAGAGGGCCTTCTATGTGTAATGTGGGCTTTGTACCAGGGTAAGGAGGCCCTGGGAAACTGCAAGGAGGTACAATCATTACCAGGAAGGAAGAGAAGTAGAGAATAGACTATGAAATATCTTTCCATTTTGAAATGCCGCTGTTGTTTTGTCAATCAGGCCAGATGCCCTGTCTTTCATCAATTACTAATAATAGTCTTTGAGAGTTGTGTTTCCTATGACTGTGGTGCCATTTTTCTCACAGTTGGAGAGTCATCAGTGAGGTATATATCACAATAGTCACAATAAAATTTGGATGTATTGCTCTGTAGGCTGTTGGCTACTTTGTGCAGGTGCATTTTTTGTGTGTAAGTTATATTTCAATAACAGTGGAAAAATTATATGCCTGGCCCATGATAAGTGCTTGGAAACTATTTGTTTTTAAAATTAAGTTTATTGGTACATTTCAGATATACATAATGATCATATTCATCATAGAGAATATGTACCTGTACATGACATATTTTGATTAAAACTAAATGATAATGCCAGTATAATATTCCAGAACTGAACTGAATCTTATTAATGGTGCCTGGAGACTATACGATCCTTGTTATGGTTTATGTTTGTGTGTCCCCCCCAATGCCTCATGCGGACATGGGGCAGGCTATTAGAGTTGAATGATTGTGGGTGTGAGAGCTACACCCACGCTGGGGTGGATAGTTTGCATATGTAAGGGAGAGGAAGAGAGTGCTTGAGGGCATTCCTCCCCCATTCTGCTTAGCTGGGTGCTGCCACCCTGAGATGCAGCCCTCTGCCACGTGCCTCTCTGCCTTATAATCTGCCAAGTACGGATTGAAACTTTCACGAACTGTAAGCGAAATAAACCTTTCCTTCCTTAATTTTGGGCGTCAGGTATTTTGTCCCAGCATCGGGAAAAAAGTAACCAAGACAATCCTGTCAGTTAACTTTTGATATTGTTATCCTAGTAATTCACTCATTCACTCATATAGTTGGGTTAATTCCTTCATGATCCCCAAGTCTACATGCTTCCTAGTTACTGTAATTGGTCCTGAGGGTAATTCAGATCAAGAACCTTCTCTTCTTAACAGTCAAATGTAAGATTTGCTAGAATCATGGTACATTTTGAAGAACAGACTGATAAGATTAGGTGGAGTATGAGAAATGAGGATGATTCCATTCAGGATGACTCCAAAATCTTGGCTTGAGCAACTGGGAAACTAGAGTTGTATTAACTAATATGGGGAAGGTCGCCTGTCAGTGGATCAGCCTTCAGGATAGAAATCCTGAAGTCAGTTTTGGACATGTTGAGAAGAAATGTTTTAGTTGAGTCTAACAGGTGGTACAGAGTAGGCAGTTATTTTTTAGTTCAACAGAGGAGTGGAGGTTAGAAATATAAATTCAGGATTCGTCAATTTTACACAAAGCCATTAGCCTAGATGAGGTAATTCAGAGGAGGCCCTGAGGCACTACATGTTAAAGGCTCAGAGAAATGAGGGTGTTAAGAAGGAGCAGGCAGTAACGAGGGAAGAAAACTAAGGCAAAGTGATGTCATGAAGACTGAGGTGATATAAGGATGTGAGGTGATCCAAAGCCTCTTAGGTAAGAATGAGAGCGGACGCTGAAAATAGAGAGCATTAGTGAAAACTGTAATTTTTCTAGGTGGAGGGAGATTAAGAAAGATTTCTTTGAAGTAACAGTGTTCACTTTACCCTTCAATACTCAAGATATGAAGCATTTAGTTGACCACCAGCTGGTCTTTGGGTTGTAGAATTTGTTTCCCACCTTTCATAGCTTGATAACCACAACCTTCCCTGCTGCAAAAAACAATTGGTTTTCCATTCCTACTGCTCACAGTATGTCTTTATTCAGCCTGCATTTTGGCCAGCTTAATAATCATTACCTGTGGAAATTTAGTTATCCACTAGACAAAACATGTACAGAGCACTCTTCCATAGTAAGCCATGTGTGCTAGGAAGTAGCTCCTACTCTGTACATGAGTGGGACTGTCCAACTATAATGCCAGTCACCCTTCTTTCACACACTGAGTAATAGTTTCTTATATTATGCCAGTGATACTATGTAATAGTAATAGTTTCTTATATTATGCTAGTGATACTATGTAACATTATGCCAGTGATACTATGTAACATTCAAAGTCATCTGATAAAGGAATGTGTCTGATAGCTCATTCTGTGTTTTCTCTCAAAAGTATTCATCATTATCACTGTGGCTGACTTAATAGGCTTGTCTCTGATAGTGTGATTTGCAATAGTTTTCACTACAATAAATGTAATTTGAATAAATACCTGTGTAGTCCTGGGTTGATTTCCACTGTCAGTCACACAGTTAATTGATTTCATTTTGGAAAGCGTTATTTGTTGTTTTGTCTGGGAAAAACATTTTATTTATCCGATCAGAATGATGCAGTATTTGAAAATATTATGAGAGTAGCGTCATCAGTTCTGCTTTTCACAAATATGACCAAAATCCTTGCAGGCTAGGGATGGAGTTTAGGACACTGTACAGAACAAATGAACATGAATGTCATATAATCCAAGCTTAGCTCATTGTTACGCTTTCCACTTGTTCCAAGATAAAGTTTCATATGTGGGATTCTCACTGCAGTCTTGTCCACTATTTAGGTTCACGAGCTTATTTTGAGCCAGGTATCTGTGATGCAATTTTTGTCACTGCTTTTTCATTTCCATGAACTATAGTAAGCCAGTGATCCATTTATTTATTTATTCATTTAATTTAAACCTCTCCAAAATAAGACTACAACCTAAAACAGCATGAATGATATAAAATAGAAATTTAACACATACATACAAATGATGTGAAAAAACTTTAAACAACAAAAACTGTTTTCTAGTAAGGAAATGGTGCTGAGGCCAAAAATCCTTATAAATGTGACATCTATAAATGTGTCAAATACAGGTGAATACAATAGTTTCTTCACATTCTTATCTAAAACTGATCAACCATTTCAATTGATGGTAAGAATGGTCCCAATTCCCTATCTCTTTCTATCTATGCTTTTTGTAATATGACCTTTATTTCCTTCTATCAAGTAATACATTCCCTTTATCCATCCTTGAATTCAGCTGTACCTTGTGATTTGCTTTTCTTAGTAAAATGTAATGAAAATGACACTTACTAGTTATAAGCCCAGGCCTCCATGGGTCTTTCTGGATTGCATTCATTTATTTGGATCCCAGGAAGCCCTATTCAAGAGCTCAGGCCAACCTGCTGAAGGTGGAGGGATCATGTGGAGGAGACCCAGAACAGACAAGGCCATACTAAAGCAGCCCTCTGCCAACCTGCCTACTCAGTCCAGACACGCATATGACAACAAACAAGATCAGCAAACTAACTGATTCAACATCTGCATTGTAGTTGATGCGCTACACTTTGAGAAACACCAAATTAGAGAGAAAATTTCACTAGGGTTATATTTCCAACATTAGATCTCCAATACCTAGACGAGGACCTGGCCCATCATCAACCCTTTCTACATACTTAATAAATTAAGAATTTCATTAGCTCCCCACCATTATCTCCAAGAACATTTAAACTCACATTCTCCAACACGATCAACATCTGTTATCAGATTTTCAAGCAAAATAAGAGAGAGATTCATTCAGTCAACTTAAATTGCATTAGAAAAAATAGTAGTAGCAGATATTAAAGTAAAGATAGTAAATAAGTTTAAATGGTATGTTCACTATACTCATCAGGTAGCAAGTACAGGTAGCCCTTGCATTGCATCCAGGGAAGAGAATGGAGATAAATGAGCAATATGGGCTATGGGTTGGGAGAAAGAAATGGCAGCAAACATGCTTTATTTTTTCCAGTTCCACCTTAAGGCTGATCACTGCAACAATAAAAAATTAAAGGGTTTGGATTATTGGATTGCTGCTGTTTAGTTTAGGCTCCTGTGCGATGTGTTGTGGCCCTTTGGGTATGCTGTCCTTCCTTCTCCAGGAACGGTGACTATAGTGAATCCTTTACTTTCATATCCTTCTCAGAGTACAATTGCTCTGTGAGGGCGATCCTTCAGTACCCTAGAAGGGAAGTTTCCTTCCCCATTTACAACACAGGCCTCACCTGGACAATCCAGAATAATCTCCCTATTTTAAAGCCAGGTGTTTAGCAACCTTACTTCCTCCTGCTGATTCTCTTTTGCCATATAATATAACATGTTCACAGATTCTAGGGATTAGGATATGGACACTTGGGGACAGGGAAACCATTCTGCTGACCACTGGTATCAATTACTGATGGTGGGATGTCAGGGGTCCCTCTGACTCAGTATTAGGGAGTTTCTGTTAGAGGCTATTAGGACTTTATTGGCTATTATGCTTTTTGAGATTATTATGACTGATTTCTCTGAAAACTTAGCGTTTATCCTGTCCACACTTATTGAAAAGTATCAAGTAAGGTACTTATAAAAATAAGGGACGTATAAATCAGTGGCTTCTAACCCCTAGGCATTGTGTGAAGATTTGGATTCCTGGGATGCACCCCAGAGTTCCATCAGATTTGTCAGTGAGGGGTAGGGTGGGTCCTGAGGATTCTGTATCTTTTAAGAACTTCCCTGGAAATTCTGATACAGAGAGGGGTCGGGGAACACATGCTGGTTTGGAAGCCTGACTGAAATCTTGGTCCTTCCAGGTAGGATGCCTCGGGAAGCTGCAGAAGTGTTGCTCATGGACTCTGCAAAGCAATACTGAGCTGTGTTTTCCCCAGCAGACACTGGCCTCTGCTTGCAGACATCTGACTGCTACACTCAGGTAGTTTGAAATCTGTCCAAGAAAGAAAGGTCTTACAAACTGCCCTTTAATGCAAAGATATTCACTTTCATCCACCTTATAATTTAGGCCCCAAGTCCAATGGTGCTACTCAAAGTGATGACGTTCACACTGGAGGTTCATTTTTATTTATAAACACGACACGGCAGAAGTTGTTTTACATCTTTACATAAAAGTTAATCACTTGAGAAAGTACATGGGAATTTTTTTTTAACAAAATGGCTAGCAACTCCTGTGTTTTAGTACTGATCTGATCACTTTACAGGCCCTGCAAACCGGTGTGCCTGCCCCACTGCCCATCTGGACAGCCATGTCAGTGTGGGAAGTTCTTGTTCCAATGAAAATAAATCAAATTTTAAGATTTCACCTTTACAGGAACTGGAATAGCCTTTAGGAATCCATGTGGGAGTTAAAAGTGATCTTAATAATGTTTAAAATCATAATCCTCTGAAAGATCATTTTAGGAAAACATATAGAGAATGAATAGCTTCAGCACATGCTGCCAGTCCATAAAAAGGATACATGGATTTCTCCCCATCTGAGATGCAAAGGAGCTTCCCTGCTTTCCTCCTACAGAGCCCAAGCAGTCAGCACCTCTTCCCCTCCCAGACCGGTTTATAGTCACCTCAGCCCCAACCCAGCTCCAACCTGGACAAGCTCTGCAAGATCTCCGGTTCAAAATCCTGACAGGCAGAGATGACAACAGGTAGAAGAGATAAGATCTTGTCTTTCTTTGATTTACTACCTCTGAGTGTTGCTAAAGCCCTGGGGAAAATAGCAAGTCCTTCATCTGAAGTTTTGGCCCCGGTTCTGCCTCATGTTTTCCTGTTGGCCAGATTCTTCCCGAACTCTTTCCTACACCTCCCTTCGGTGAACAGCACACTAGAGACCCATTTCTCTGACTGCTGTTTACTTAAGTACATGTTGTTTCTCTCACTATTCAATAATGTTCAGAAGGTGAGGCCACATTGGTAGGAAACCTTGCATGACTCACACTGAACCATTCTGGACAGACCCTCTGCTGTTTATTTTTTTTCTGCAATTTCTGTGACCCTTGGTAAATTCTGTGGTTCTAGAGTTGGTATACTGTTCTTGTAATGGGCCAGACAGTAAATCTCTTAGGCTTTGTGGGCCTTATGGTCTCTGTTGCTACACTCAACTTGTCTGTATAAAAACAACCACAGAGAATATGTAAACAAATGGGTATAACTATGTATTGATATAATTTGAGTTTTGGTCACTGAAATTTTAATTTCAGATAATTTTCATGTGTTGCAAGAATATTGTTTTTCTTTCAATTTTAAAATAAATATAAACACCACTCTTATCTTGCCAGTACAGGTGGCAGGCCTGTGAGTCATAGTGTGAAGACCCCTGGTTTAAAGAATGCTAAACCTTCTACAGTTCTGAGGTGAAGTTTGTGAGCTCAGAAACCAAACATCCTGCATTTGAATTCCAACTCCATTGTGTACCAGTGGGGTCCCAGGCTTTTTGCTTACTTTTATATCTCAGTTTCCTTATACACTTTTCTTATGCAAAATTAGAATGTTATAAAACCTACCTTGATAGGTACTTGTAAGGAATAAATGAAAAAAGACAAATGTAAAATAGGGCATGGCACATAATAGGCACTTAATAAATATTATTACTGTTGTTATTCTAATAACTGCTTCCATTGTATTTGTGTTTCTGTAGTTTACTAACTCAATTTACTCCCTTTATTTATGCTCTTCTTATTATTATAATTTATTCTCTTCCTTTCATCAGTTAATCAATCTCACCTCTGATTAATACCATACACTTAACATATAATGTGATATTTTAATTGTGAAATGATACTCATCACCAAATTTGAACTAAATACATATTTAACAATCTTGATTCTAAGAAATAACTGACAAGTAATTAATATAATCACATAATGAAAACCACAATTAACACTGTGAAATAATGAAGCCAATTACATTATTTTGTTTTATATAGTAACTACAACTTTGTCTAGAGAATATCAAACATGTAGATGAAAACTAAATATTTCAGATGAGGCAGTCATTTAGATAATTGTCGCTAAATGAAATTTAGTTTAAAGTGAAATTAAATTTTCTCTAAAATGTCCTTTCTTAGATAAGTGGGCAAAGTTTTTTAAAATGCATAATGTGCAGAAAATTGTATGAGTCATCAAAATACTGGAAATAATATCCAATTGCCCTTTGCTTCCATCACTTTATGGGTGATATTATTCCCTGCTCACTGCCATGAAATGACAAATACTTTCCTGGATTAAACATTACAGGAAAGGCAAGGATATCTTGTAAATCTATCTCTTTTAAAATATTACTACCAAAGGTAAAACAAAACTTCTTCAGTGTTGATACCTCATAAATTCGCTTATGAAATGAGACTTGATTGCACATTAATGACACTTATTTTTGTCCAGTTAGTATTTTGCTCAGAAAGCAATGATGAGTTAGATTACTATCAATTGGATCAGGATCACACAGAGGGATATTACAACCATACAAGACAACTTGTGCCTTATGATTCATTTTATCACTCCCGGGAGGTGTTTTAAATAGTTATACCATAGATAAAAGTGTGAAACAAACTTAAAAAAAAAATTCATTTAAGTGAGTCCAACTCATTAATGGAGAACCTAGATTAGTTCAATGAAATGTTAATAATTAATGTACTTTTTCCAACAGTTTTCTTATCTTTCTTGTCCCAGTAAAATCCTTACAGTACACTGACAATCTTTGAAACAGTGTCTGAGACCCTTCTGCATCAAAATAAAAACTAGATAATATCAAATATTCTGCAAACTTGACAAAACATATCATTTTCCTGGGGAAGGCTCTTTATACACATAATGATTTTACCTTCTCGGACTCAGTATCTGTCTACAGAATGAAGGCAAATTCTCCATAGCTCTGAATGGGCTGTTGGGAGGGAACTTCTGGCCACAGAACTGGTGTGTGCTGCAGGGCACTGGTCACGCTGGGAGGACAGGCTTACCTCCACCACCGCCTTGTGTGTTGAGTTCAACTTGGGGCTCCAAATCCAAAGAAGAGGCAGCAGACCCAAGCCCTTGGGCTCCTACTTCTATTGATCGGCGCTGTTATGAGCTTTGCTATCCTCATTTGGGATTGGCGTCTGAATCTTCCTGTCCAACATCTGCTGTGTGTTAACAGCATAGCTACAAATACACAGGTACATTGAATTTATAGCACAAATGTGCCCATAAACATCAGCTTTCTAATTGGGCCTGTTGATGGGACGAGACTTATAACTGTGGAGGACCACCTGGACAACTTTTCTTTGAAAGGAGAGCAATTATCTCCATCTTGGCTAAGTCTGGCTCTATTTTATGTATTGATATGTACAGAGCTGGCTAGGACTTCTCCTTATCCCTTCAGTTGGTTTTAAGCAATGCAAATCAGTTTAGCTAAGGTGCTGTTGTGTAGTCTTTGAAGCAAGGTGACAGGTCAGTGTTGCCCCACCCCATAGCTCCCAAAAGACTTGTGTGAGCTGGGTGGAAGGGAGAGCCATACTCCATGCTGTTGGCTGGGATTGAGCCCCGAGATAAGAGGCTATGACTTCCCAGGCATAAAAGATTACACATCAGATCTGAAGCATTGACCCCAAAACATTAGATACAACCTCAGTTGTGTTATGCAGATTACTCTTTCTGCAGATCCTTCTCTCTGCATTTGTAGAGGTGATTTCAGGCCTTCTACCTAGCCCAGCTCATGCACTCCCTACTTCCCACAGTTCTCACAGTCACTCATCCTCAAGCCACTCCTTACTTCACAAATTAATAAAACCCTGGTTCAGCCCTGGATTGAGGTCTTTATTCCAGTTAGGCACCATCCTAGCTGAATTTAGGTCCCCTTGGCTCTCTACAACTACAAATATGCCTTAGTGTCTTTATTGTTGCCATGGGTTGCACTGGAAGTGGTAGATTAGAATTTTCTCATTAGAATTCCAATAACTTTTCCATGGGATTATAAATATAAACTTCCTGGACTGTGCAGAAGACTGGGAAGGGCTCTCAATATCTGAAAATCTCCTAGATTGCCATTTATATTACAGAAGAAATCCACAAATTTTCCCCCTCCTTCTCTAAACTGTTCTTCCCCCATGTAAAATCGAGATAATAGTGGTAATTTCATTGCAGACATTATATGTGAAATTATTTGAGGCTCAGCACAGTCTCTGGCACATAGTCAGCACCCAACACATGGCAGCTGCTTGCAAATATGGTCGGATGCCTGATTCTGAGGATTATTAGCTTCTTGAGAAATTATCAAGATTCTGTCAGTGATGGGATATGCTCTTTCCAATAAAAGAAGCTCAGCTGTGATGAAAAACACCTAGCCAGTGAATAAATGTGCTGGAAATTCCAAATGCCAAGTATTTTCTAGGACATCTGAAGACAACTCAGCTTCTTGGAGAACTAACAGCTTTTAGGAAAGGCACAAGAGAGACGAAGTAATAGGGAGATGGTCACTGGTTCCTAAAATGCCCCTCATCCACTTGGGATTATGAAAGTAGTATCCATAATTTTTTAATCTATGGTGTTGATATGCTTAGCCAAGGCAGCAAGATTGGTAATCTACAGATGGCCCATGGGTTCTGAAGCTTACTGGAAGTTTAAGTGACAATCTGGCTAAATGAATTGCAGGTCTGACCTCTTTCCCTGACATCCTTGAGTAATGGATACTTCCTTGAGTATAGCTGGTGGCTCTGTGTCAATGAGGGATTTAAATTGAAGCTGCCTATAATTAATTATGCAATTTTTTTAACTCTACAATTTAATTTCAATTAAATTACATCACAGAACTGGGACACTGGTAATAGCAATTGAGTGAACAAGGATGTGAATGAGATCTGTAAAGGACTTTTGAGTTGTGGGTAATGTTTTTGGCCCTGACAACCTTACTATTTTTTTTTTTTTTTTTTTAGGGGATTATCAATAGTTGTTGTACTATACTTTGGTATCTTCAAAGTGGCTTCGAAAGAAAATAAATAGAGCTATACATGAGTGACCTATTGAATAATCATTAACTATTCTCAATGGTTGTTGTAGGAAACATAATAATAAACATGCATCCATTTATGAAATAGGATAGGAACAATACAAACATTACAGAGTTATGGATAGATTAGTAGGAAAATATCAATGGCTGTTGTAATCCATGGCGGTATCTTCAAAGTGGTTTCTCAGGAAGACAGAGATATGCAAGGAGGATCTAACAAGTAGTTACAGCCTAAGGGTTGTGAAAAATAGCATATTACCTCCTCACCAGTGACTCCTGTCGCTGAGGTATGACTGCTGCAAGGAAGGCCAGGATTGAAAAGAAGGACCAAGAGACTTGCACCTTTGTCTAGCAACATGCTGTTTTCTTGTTCCTCCATAGTCATGATTACCCAGGGCTCCTCCATGGAGATGACAGTCTGGCCAGAAGGAGAAGGCAGAGTATGCTCTGGGCCCTCTCATTCCTGTTGGACTAACTGGTAGCACAGGTCTGAGCTCTGGGGCCTCCACTTCAGAGGGCAGACCAATCTCCAGTGGTCACCTTTGCATTCAGGGCATGGCCCAGGGGGCCTCTTAGGGCAGTTCCTCTTGAGGTGGCCTGGCTTTTAACAGTGGTAGCAGATGAATGAAGTCATTGAGTTCTTCTTGGGGCCCCGAGAATCAGACTTTGGGTCTGTTTCTCTTAGTGCTGCTGCAAAAGCAGTTGCTTTTTCTCATTCTCTTTGTTTTCTCTCCTTGGCCTCCTCCTTGTCATGGCTATAGAATACTGAGGAAGCAATTCTTATTAACATCTCAAGTGAGCCGTCTGGGGCAAAAGCCATTCTTTGTAGCTTTTCCTGTCCAGTCTCCCATGGCACTGGGACCCCACAACCAGTTAGTGACCTCTCCCCAACCGTCAGCACAGGCAGCAGGAATCTTGCTGCAGACCTCTCCGGGGCTCCACCACAGCCTGTCCTGTCAGGGGAATAATGGCTTCCTGGGGGTCTCCCCAGATATTGTGCAAGGTTCTCCTGGTTTACAGCTTCCCAAAGGCTCTCATGACCCCAGTCCACAGGACCTTTACTCCTTGGGCTTAGTCTGCATTCTCATGTTCTCCAAGTCCTTGTGCAGCAGCTGCTCCTCTGCTGACTCTGGACCTTTCTGGTTCTCCATGGCAGGAGCAAGAGTGACCTGTTGTGTGGCGTGTATTCCCAGGGGTTTCTCCATGTTTGAATGATTCACACACGTCCATGGGAGGGCCTCTGCAGCCGGTGCATGGTGGGCCAATTGTGTCATTGTTTCTCTGTGCCGTGGTAGTTCTCAACTGAGCGGCGGTGGCAGGCCTGAGGGCCGGCGTGGGACGGCATACGCCACTGCCTGGCTTCCTGGGAGCCTGGGGGCCCTCCTTCCCGGCACCTGCGAGGCAGGGAGCCGGCCCGAAGACCAGCGCTCCCCACCGCAAGGCTTTGTGGGCGCTGGAGCCCCTCTTCCCGGGCACCTGTGAGACTGGGGACCGGCCGAGGGCTGGCACTCCCTGCCCCGTGGCTTCCCAGTCGCTGGGGGCCCTCCTTCTGGATGCCTGCGAGTAAGGGAGCAGCCCGAAGACCACTGCTCCCCGCTACGCGGCTTCCTGGCCCACTATTGTTATTAATAAAAAATCATGCTCAGCATCAATCTTTTGACACTGGATTTCTAACCATGTGACCCAGGGCTGAAGATGCTTGGGAATCACTCTCTTAGGCTAATGTGTGACTGTTGGAAGTTCCCTCTTAAATGTGCTACCTCTACTACCCTGGGCTGCAGGATGTTCAGGATGGGATTCACCTGATAGCCCCATCTGCTCTCCTTCCAGCCTCTCCACTATAGGGGGTCTGTGATGGTTTAAACCTCAGAAGGCAAATCTCCACTTTGGTACAGTAAACTGTCTCGAAATGTCCCAGAATAAATCTAATAAAATAAATGTAAGGGAACCCTTGACTCCTTAACGTGCCAAGATAACCTGACAGTAACATCTATAGAAAAATAGTGAGACTTGGATCCACTTAAGGTAAGATACAAAAGCATTCCAAATATTTACTAGCTATATATTTTTCTCATAGCTATATTGAAGAAGAAATTGGTCTATTTTAAGGATGATCCTCTTTCTCCATGGATTGAAGTAGTTTCTGACCCTTGGTGAGCACATGACCCACTGCTCTTGCCCCTGGCCCGGGCCACACTTTGATATGCTAACAGGGGTTTCACAGTTCTCTAAATCTGCAGGCTGCTCCTTCTCCTTCCCCCTCCCTAATTTGTGGTGCCTGCCCCACCCCCACGTCTTAGGTTAGATTCCCTACTTGACTGAGGTGGGCTGGATGGCTACAGTTGTAAACCTGTCATTTTTTAATAACTTTGTTTGAGCTCCATGAATTTAATAAAAACCTTTGTGACACCATCTTCAGGGCTCAGCAGTTACGAAGGGCAAGCTTCTCTGACCCAGACTGGCCAAATAAAATCTTTCTCCACCTCTCTGAGGTGCATGCTTTGTTCCTTAGCCATCTGAAAAAGTCTAGTATCCTGTTTCCCACAATATAAGAAAATTTGAGTATATCTAACTCATGGGTTATTATCTTGTTCCTCTGCTATGGACACGAAATTGAATTTAATGATGAGTCATGGCAGGAATTTGATATGTAAAATAATTTCTTTAAGAAAATAATAATGAAAGTCATGATTTAACCCCATGAAATTCAAGTGTATCTCTTTCTGCTAGGTAGCTTTGGATTTTCATTGACCACATGAAGTTCTCTATAAAATAGCTAAATGATGTTTTGGATGAGTTACGTCAGGCTATTAAAATTAACTCATGAAATCAGTCTAAAGACTACGTTAATTGTTTAATTAAACTGCCTTAGACATTTTTTTTGAACAGAAAGGACTAGTAAATGATATTAAACTGTTTTTGGAGTGAGCTGAAAGTAGTCACAGTTCCTAATACTTTTCTGTTCAATTAGGAGTGAAGCTAAGGCTGAGGAGAGGAGTGTTTCTGCTCACATATATGTGTTGCTTTAGAACAGACCCCTAGAAAGCAGGGCCTGTAGGCTCCCATATAGCCCGGAAGTAACCACCTGATCGCAACAGTACTCACAAGAAATTCCGCACTGGCTCTGCATAGTTTGAATCTAGAATGCCCTCATAGGCTTATGAGTTAGAAAGCCTTGGTTCCCAGAGTGGCACTTTTGGGATTTGATACCTTGAGAGGTGTGGCCTAGTAAGAAGTCCTTGTATCACTGGAAGCATAGGCTCAAAGGAGACTGTGGGGCCCTCACCTCTGTCTCTCCGACCCTGTCTGTCTGTCTCTGACTCTTTGCCTCCCTCTCCGCCTCTCTATCTCTGTCTCTGTCTGTGTCTCTGTCTCTTTCTCTCTCCCACTTTCTCTTGCTTCCTAACACACCATGTTTCTGTTCAGCCCATATAGATGTGCTCATTGTGCATACCTGAAAAGCACACTATCTATCTATGAAAGGGGCAAATCACTCAGGACCCAAATATATTCTATTTTCTTATGTGTCATATGGAAAGTTTTCTCTGTTTTAGACATTCTCACCCGCTATTAGTTAATCTAATAGCGATAAACAATTGCTACAAAAATACGGATGTTATAATTCTACATAGGTAGTCTTTTCTGCATTTTAATATAGAATGTGAGCTACAAGTTGAGTGAGAACTTGAATCTTGAGAATTTTATTGTAATATATGCACAGATATTTTGTGTGAATAAAATGTACCTTCGGGGTATTAAATCTGGAAGCCGCTGTTGTCATGCTGTATGCAGGTTCTTCCACTAGAGGTCTCCTCAACTAAATACTACGTTGAAGGGAAAGGGAAAGCTTTTTCTCACGATGCAAAGATCAGCTGGTTTTTAAGCAAAAAGTCTTTTGAACCACGATAATTCTGTATAACAGTGGGACATGATTTCACATGAAAACATGTGGGTGTTCAGTTACAGCTTTACAAGATGGGGAGAATTATGATCAGAGGAGAATGTCAGGACCACCACAAGAATAAGATTGTCAGTCTTAATGCTGGATCGAAGCTTTTAGAATTACAAAATAATTAACTTAGAAATATCTTACCTTATTATCAATATTATTTCTAGAGGATGTAATCTTAGAAATAACCTGAAATAGCCTCCATTTTACAGACAGAGAAACTGAGGCTCAAGGAAAGGATATACTTGGCTCAGGGGAAGAGCACCAATTACCACCATTAGGACCTGTAACCCCAGTCCATGCTTTTTCACTATTCTCTGATGTAGCAGTATCCTCTGTCTCTACAGCTATCCATCTGCTATCTGTCTATCTATTTATCTATCCACCCATCCATCTCTCTGTCTATTATGAATAATGATAGCTTTTAGTCAGGTCCTGGGAAAAGTCCTTATCACAGCATCTGACACTTGGTAATACTGCTAGTGGATTTTTTTAAAAATTTACCTTTTTCCTAGCGGATTTTGTTTGCTTTTGTTTCTATTGCTAGATGGAATTGTGCTTCTGCTGCCACATACCTCTGCCTTCAGATGCCATCCCAGGCTTGAGTAAATGTCCATCAACATGTGAGTGGATTAGTACAATGTGGCACATCAGTACAATGGACTAAGATTCATTAACATAAAGGAGTGGTCTACTGATCAGTGCCACAGGTGGGTAAATCTGAAAATCGTTATGTTGGACGAAAGAAGCCTTCACGCAGCAACATTCTCCCTGACACCACTTAGCTAAAATTCTAAAAAATGTAAACTAATCATTTTGTGGTAAAAGAAAATTTGTAGTGTAGTGTAGAACATTATAGCAACCAGAGGACTTTACTAGGACCCCTACTGGTCAGTACCTACTTCAGAATAGGAGTCACTTTTGTGATTGATATCACTTTTGATTTTTTGTCTGTTTTTGAACTTTATGTTAGTGGGATCATATGATGTACTCTTTTGTGTCTGACAGTTTTCATTCAATAAATGTCTGTGAAAAGCATGCATGTTGTCATGTGCATTAGTAGTTGTCATTGTGTGGCTATGCATGCTTTATTTAATCATCCTATTGTTTATGGGCATTGTGTTATTTCTGACTTTGGCTATTATGGTAAAACTACAATGCACGTTTTAAACACTTCTTTTGGTAAGAATAAGGCATAATTTCTGGTGGATATATGGTAGAATACAATTGCAGGGTCATCAATTAAAAACAAATCTTGTATGTTTGGCTTTACTTTGCTTATCTAAAATACAAATAACAATAAGTAGTCTTACTTGAAAGTTGCTTTGTTACCATTATATAAGCAGAAGTTAATACCTTTCCCACTGATTTTTTTCTACAATTGGTCTCTATGGAAAATGTGTGGGAAGCCCTCCAAAACTGGTTTCAAGGATAATAATTTATCCAGAATATAAGCTGAGAATCTCTCCCACCTCAAAAGTTGATGACAAGCTGAAATAAAGTCTGCAGCAGGTATTTCTTCTCACTCTAACTTTCTTCCCAACAGCTCACATCCAAACGTCCAAATGAATGCTTTAATAACTCTCTTCCCTATCAGTGGCAGGAATCTTTTCTTCTAAGGAAGTAAACTTTTCTGCCATTTCTCAAGTAGATCATACTTTTAAAATCATTTCTCTACTCAAGGCAGGTGGCTGTGGTCAATTTTTAAAACCCAATCAATTAATTTATAGGCTTCACATTGAGAGCGTAATGGTCCCATCATGACCAGAATTTTTTCTTTCTATGTGTGTCTGAGATTTTCTCTGTCTGACCTGAGTCTGAGACATTTCCAGGAGGTTCCATATATCATGTCAGAGTATAAATGCCTCTTTTTCTGGTAGGTAAATGCTTCCTTTTTCCATTAATTCTATTGAAAATGAACAAGAAAAGAGAGAAGGTTCCAAGAATATGTTTCCAGTTATAACCATTGAAAAGCTTATATCAGTAACAATAGAGGTAAGTTCATAAAGTGCAAACATAACATTTATCTTTGAATCTGGATAATTAATGCTTAAGTGACTCACTTTTTCTCCGTGATTCTTTTTTATTCCACACTTTTGAGAATATGTGTGCTTATGATTGAAAGGGCTTTGTTACCACAAAGCTTATTAGGGGAGTCTGGCAAAGAAATATGAAAAAAATGATCTGCCTACATACTTTTTCTGTGAATAGCTTGTCTAACCCATAAGAAAGTCAGAGACAATATGTTAATGATTGTTCTTCCTTGCTGCTCCAATAAGATCATTAAGTCATTCTTTAAAAAATGGGTGTTATTTTTCCTCAAATTCTGATCAGCCAATTTACCTTTTAGCAGGAAAGTAGAAAAAAGTGAGCTAAGAGAGACGCTGTATTCAAGACATAGAGGAAAGTAAGTTATAGGTTACCAGACAAAATGATAAAAGGAGACAGCTGAGATTTAACTTGAAAACACCAACTAGAAAAAAAATAAAGATCTTCTTCAGAGAACTGGTGTTTACCTGCACAATGTCTGTCTTGTCCACCGGTTTTGTCCTGTGGGGGACAGGAGCAAGGTCTTACAGTACATCATGAAAAAGGGCCAATACCAGGAGGACCTGCATGTGTGTCCTACGATGAGATATTCAGTGCCCAGATAAAGCAGCAGGTGAAGAAAAAGACAGGAAGACAAATAAGAGGCAGAGACCGCTGTGTACAAGGACTGATAAAGAGGTTTGCTGAGTGATAGAACGTAGGGAAAAGAACTAGCTCTAATGGAAATCAGATTAGTTATGGATATAGAAGGTAAATTATCTTGTCTAATGGGCATTGGCACATGAGCTGCATGTAAAATCTTATATTGGGATTTTCCTGTTCCTAAGTAGGCAGAGCCAATATAGTCACAATGGCCATAATTCCAACATTGATATGCAGATTTAACACAATTTAACCAAAATTCCAATGGCATTCTTTAGAGAAATGTAGAACATAATCCTCAAATTCACACGGAACTGGAAAATATGCAGAATAGCAAAAGCAGTCCTGGATAAAAAAAAGCAAAGTAGAAGGCATCACAATCCCAGACTTAGAAGTTATTATTGCAAAGCTACTGTGTACTGACACAAAAACAGACATGTGAATCAATGGAATGGAACAGAGAACGCAGAAACAATCCCTAGTACATTGTACTATTTGATCTTTGACAAAGGAGCCAAAAACATACACTGGAGGGGAGATAGCCTCTTTAACAAATGGTGCTGGGAAAACTGGCTGTCCACATACAGAAGATTGAATATATACCCGTGTCTCTCATTGTGCACTAAACTAAAATCAAAATGAATCAGAGAACTAAACATTAAACAAGAAACTTGCTAGAAGACAAGATAGGTAAAACTCTTGAAGTCATTGGTGTAGGCAAGGACTTTCTGAACAGAGCCCCAGTTGCACAGGAAATAGTACAGAGAATCAACTAATGGGATATCAATAGCAAAAGAAACAACCAGTAGAGTACAAGCACAATGTAAAGAATGGGAACATTTTTTGCTGGTGATTTCTCAGACAGAGGACTCATATCTAGGCTATATTAAAGAATTCAAAATAATTAGACCCCCAAAATAAAACAGCCAATCAAAAAATGGGCAAATAAAATGAATAGACACTTCACAGAAGTACAAATTGACAATACATACATCAAGAAATCCTCAACTTTGCTGGCCATTAGAGAACTACAAATTTAAAAAAAAAAAATCACTGTGTTTCTATCTTACCCCAGAAAGAATGGCCATCATTAAAAATCAAATAATAACAAATTCTCAAAGGGTTGAAAGGGAAAAGGGACACTTCTACACAGTTTGTGGAAATGCAGGCGAGTATGATCACATAGAAATCAGCATGGAGACTAAAACTAGAAATTTCATTTGACCCAGCTATTCCCCTTCTAGGTATCTTCCCAAAAGAATTAAAGACATTGAATTACAGTGATACATGAGTACCTACGTTTATAGCCACATAATCCATAAAAGCTAAATCTTGGAAGCAGGCCATATGCCCATCAACAGATGAATGGCTAAAAAAGTGTAGTATTTACACACCATGGAGTACTATTCCCCCATACAGAAAACTTGGGTCATTTGTAAGAAAATGGATGCACCTGAGACCATAATGTTAACTGAAACAGATCAGACACACAAGCTTGAAGATCACATTGTTTCTCTTATATGAGAAACCCAGAGTGAAAATAAAGACCAAAACAAAAGACAGATACTAGGAAGACGGGAGATAGAGCATTCTCAAAGGGGAAGGGATTGGAGATGGAGGGAAGGGCAGGGCGGGGAAGGATAAGGATGGAAAAAAAGGAATTGGGATGTGTCAGATAAATGTACTAACTTCAGACCAAGAATATAAACATTATGTAATGCAAACACATACAACAAGACAAAACAAAAGGAAAGGGATCAAGGTATGGGCGGATTGGGGAGGGAGGGAAGAGAAAGGGGTTCAAAAAGGAATTAAGATGTGTTTTATACATGTACTAATGGTCAAATTGAGCATGCCAACTTGAATAAGAGAAGTTTAACTAAATTGGCTCAGCAACGCCACACCCTGAGGTGTGGAAGACCCATCCTAGGGCAGCTCTGCCTGGATGGTGTAAAGGGGAAATGGAGAAGGACAGATCTGCTTCTGTTCTCCCGAGGTGCTCCAGGCTTCACCTTCACCTTAGAATCATCTCCTGGCTTCCAGTGCAGACTCTTCAGCCTTCTATCACAGACCCTCGGGCCTCCTGACACGGATGCTCAGGGGACACTGCAGTGAGCTCCACACCTTTGACTGGATCCTCCGGTCTCCAGTGTGTAGACAGACCCTCTGCACTCTTCCTCACCTGCGTCTGTGAGTGGCCATTGCAAGCCAATCTTGTAAAGTCTTATATATTTGTATATCGTGTGCTGTATCTGTTTGTTTAGTAAGCACTGACTGATAGAATATAAACATTATGCACTACACACGTGTGCTAAAAAACTCAAATTTAAAACAATAAGAAAGGACTGGGGATTTAGCTCAGCTACACAGCGCCTGCCTGGCAAGTGTGACGTCTTGAGTTTGATTCCTGGTACCAGAAAAACACCAAAAAATAAATAAATAAATAAATAAAACAATAAGAAAAAGAATATTAGAAAAAGAAATAAAAACGTTTTTAAAATTTAAGAAGTAAAATTTATTTATACATTTGTGACCTTATCTTTGTTTTTTTTTGTTTTGTTCTGTTTTTCCTCTGGTACCAGGAATCGAACTCATGACCTTGCGCTTGCCAGGCAGGCACTGTGCCACTGAGCTAAATCCCCAGCCCTTGTGACCTTATCTTTTATGTGAATATAAAGTCAGCTGAGTTTAAAAAATCTTATGCTAGGACTTTTTTTTATTTTATTTTTTCTTGAGGGAAAGTGTCACTATGTAGTTCAGGCTGACCTTGAACTCACTGTATAGCCCAGACTGGCCCTGAACTTGCTGCAAGCCTCCTGTCTCAGTCTCCTGAGTATGGGGATTGCAGGCATGTGCCATCAGGCTTGGCAGTACACTGGGATTTTAATGAGCTCTCATTATCTCAAAGCTGAGCAAAAGACCCAGCATGTTCATTTTTCAAGGCACTTGGGCCATGTTAAGTGTCAGGTCAACCACTGGTCACAGCCACAGGCTGAATCTGCACAGCAGCTCCTGGTCATAGTTTAAGAAAGACCACACGGAGTCCCTAATTACTGTGGCTTTACTATTTATGGTCACGTTCTCTTATTAATCTAAACATTCAAATGGTATTTCTACTCACTTCTTCTATTAACCATAGGAACGAAGCAGAGAGGGTGGTGGGGGTGAGGGAACACCCCACTTTGGTCTTTTTTTTTGTACAGGGAATTGAACTCAGGACGTTATGCTTGCCAGGCAGGCGCTTGTGCCATTGAGCTATATCCCTGGCCCAATACTTTAGTCTTTATATGTCTTTAAAAATATTGAATTGTCAGAAAATAATACTTCGAGTAGTTCACTTGGGCTGGTATAAGAAAATATCCTAAAATGGGTGACTTACAAGCAATAGAAACTTAGTGCTCACAGACCGGAGCCTGGGAAGAGCAAGATTAAGGGGCCGACATGACATTTCCTTACTGTGTCCTCACAGCGTAGAAGGCGCGAAGGGCCTCTGAGACCTCCTCTGTAAGAGCATTGAAAGTGTTCACGAGGGCTCTGTTTCCATCACATAATCACTTCCCAAAGGCCTCAACTCTTACTTTTAGGGCTAGGACTTCAACATACAAATTTAACCATCCAGACCATAGCAAATACACATAAAGTACCATTACAGTATTAAGAATCTTGGTGGTTCCTCCCTTTTTTGCTCTTGCTGCTTTTGCTGGTTTTTGCTCCCATGAACTGTTGCCCTCTGCCATGTGCCACTCTGCCTTGGAGTCAGATGAATATGGACTGAAACCTCCACAAACCGTGAACAAATAAACCTTTCCTTCTTAAAAAAAAAAAAAAAAAAGGAATCTTAATGCAATGACTGCTACTCTTTTGCTCAGAAATTCTCAGTAGTGTCTTATCTTTCACAAGAGTAAATGCTGGGGCTGGGAAGAGATAAGTATGCTGGTAAGAGAGACCACTGCAAGATTCATCTCAGACTATTGGACTCAAAAGTCTGTGCCTTTAGTCACTGCAGAATTTTGGTTTTATTTCCTACCAAAACAGCTCATTTTAATTTGCACTTAGCTCAGCGGCAAAAGCGCCTGCCTGGGAAGCACAAGGTCATGAGTTCGGTTCACGGTACCAGACCAAAACCAAAAAAAAAAAGAGTAAAAGCTAATGTCTTCATCAAAGACTACTTTCTATCTATGATAGCTAAACGTTGTGACAACGTGGGTAAGAAAACCCAGCTGATTGGCTTAGCATAGTTCCAGTTGTAACTGAATGGCATACTTACTGAAGAGGGAAGACCCTGGGTGTAGACGGCACCAACAAATAAATTTGTAGTCTGGATGGAGTAATGAGGGAAAGAAGGAAGCTTCACTTCTGCTTCTTTTGGAAGAGCTCCAGTCTTTGCCATTGGCTTCGGACATCTATCTCCAGGCTTCCAGCACACTCTTCAGGCTTCCAATATAGAACCCTCAGCTTCCTGATACAGACTCCTACAGGACTCTACAGTGAGCTACAGGTCTTCTACCTTTGACTGGACCCTTCGGCTTCCCAGTGCACTGACAGCCCCTTTGCACTCTTCCATGCTTCACTCTGAAGGTGGCCATTGCCAGCTATGTTATATTTAAACCTGTTGCCCTAGTGAACTTGAACTGGTACACTAGCCCAACGTGTCTGACCTGGCCTCCTAGCATCCACTATAGATCTTGTCTTCTGCCTTCACCCTTTGCTCTTCCTCTGCCTGTGCCTCTCTTCCAGTTAGACTATTTGGAAAAGTAAAGTTAATCCTAATCTGAATCCTTACATCAGTAAGTACATAAAAAAATTTTTTTTGTTTTGTTTTTCTTCCAGTACCAGGAATCGAACTCACGACCTTGCACTTGTCAGGCAGGCACGTTGCCACTGAGCTAAATCCCCAGCCCCTAAGTATATAAAAATTAAAACATCTTCACAGCATAAAGAACAAAAAAAGAATATAAAGCACAAGCTGGGGGAAATATATATATATATATATAAATATATATATATATATGGATAAAATAGATGAAGTACAAAAATAGGAAAGTCAGAAATTAAAAAATGTATATAAATCATCAAAACCAAACTTATATATTAAATATAGTCATGAAAGTGCAAATTAAAATGAGCTGTTTTGGTAGGAAATAAAACCAAAATTCTGCAGTGACTAAAGGCACAGACTTTTGAGTCCAATAGTCTGAGATGAATCTTGCAGTGGTCTCTCTTACCAGCATACTTATCTCTTACCAGTAATAAGTATAACTAGAAATACTTATTAATAGTAAGTAATAAGTCTGAGATGAATCTTGCAGTGCTCTCTCTTACCAGCATACTTATCTCTTACCAGTAATAAGTACTACTAGAAACATAACATAAGCCTTCTAGTCTCCAATCTCATAGAAAAGCTGCAAAGGGCATGCACAGCAGGTGTAGTTACTTAATGAGTAGTTTAAATTTATGTTACTCAAGTGTTGGGGAAACAGCTTTCCTTCGTGAAGGTTGACCTTGTTTGACTGTATAAATCTGTACAAATTCAATCATCCTGGTGCAAATTCACTAGAGGCAATATCAGGAAATTGTATTAGCCGCAGTGATTTATTCGAGCCTCTAGAGTACCATTTATTTCCCAGTAGAAAAATAGTTTAGAGAATTTCAGTATGTCGTTATTCACTGATTTCTCCCTAAAGTCCATTAAAGGTTCAAGTAAAAAAATCTCCTACTGCGCTGTGAACATCTTTAATGTTTTGGTAGTACTTATGAATATTTCTAAAGAAATTGTATTTGTGCATAATCCTAATATTCTGAAAGGAGCTTTCTGTAAGGAAAAAAAAAAGTCCTTTCCCATCTGCTATTCCTAACTCATCCCAAATTCATGATTTGGTAGAGCACATGAATAGAACCATTGTTATTTATCCTACCTATGGCAATCACAACTCCCAGGAAACCCAGATTCCACTGTAGATGTCCCAGTGCTGCCTGAATCCCAGACACTGCATGCTGAGTCCAAGTTGCCAGTGACAGCACACAGTGACACTCACATATCATGGGTAGGCTGCTTGGACTTGCTACCCAAACCCGTCCTCTCAGGCTCCCCTTCACATCACGTTTTGAGATAGCCCACCTATGTCATCCTTGTCTCACCCAGGTCCCTGCCAATCAGAGGTGCCAGGAGGAGCAAAAGCAGATCTCAGGAGATTGTATTTTTTGACCTCAGGGAAGCTTTTAAGCCTGTATCTGTGTGAACATATGACTCAGAAACAAAAGCACTTAAGATGGAAAAGACATTTCCTCACTAAGAAGTTGCAAGGAAATAATTCAGCAGAACTGGTTTGTTAAGTAAAACACCCTACAGATATTTCCAGAGAAAACTGCGCAAGCTTTCTAAGGTCAAGAGACTTATGTTAATATTTAATGGTGATGATATTCATAAAAGGGGACGCATCTTTAGCCAGCAATTCTGCAAAAGCTAAGGGTATAATTGTTCTTTTTAGGGAGTTAATGTACAAGAGATGCTCAAAATCTTCCACAGTTCCCCTTCTTCCTTGGAATGTGTTCCAAGTTCCTTATAAGGTCAGTCTCTGCTCCTGACATCACTTGCTCCTGATTTATGCTTTGTATTACGGCTCTAGCCACACTGACCATTTTTCAAACAAGTCAAGCACATTCCTACCTCAGGTAAATATTTTTTGAATGAATAAATGAGAATGCACTTGAAAGTTTAAGAAACAAGGACTGCAGAGAAACAGTTCTGTGACTTCTCATCTGGACCTCAGAGGCAGCAGTGAGGAGATTCTAAGAATGCTGTTCAGGGCAGCAGTGGAAGTTCCCAGCGATGGGGGACTCAGGGAAGACAGTCCCTCTGCTATGCTCTCACCTCCCTCTTGCTCCAGAGGAATTATTAGTCTCTCCCCTCCCCCGCCCCAAGTAGCACTGGCATTACTGAGTATCTCTGTGTAGTGGACTTGAAATCTAGCCCAGTGGTGCTGCTCTCAAGCCTAGCTCTACTATGGTATTCACCCACCCCACTCATTTCTGTGTTTAGCGGGTTATAAACATATCTGAATATGTCTACAATTTCAGGACTATGTGATCAGAGGAGTTTTATTTGACAATAGCTAAAAATACTTACTAGAACCCTAAAATGGCAATAATAATATTTGTCCAATGGTACTACATATTAAATGGACACAGAGGGGAAAAGGTAAAATTCCCCAGAAGCAATGAAAAGAGCTTGTTGTTGTGAGGTATAATAAAAAAGAAAAAGTCCAGTTCAATACTTTGTGCACAACTGTTTATTTCTATTTGTTTGTTTTTCTGAGACAGGCTCCTTCTCTGTAGCCCAAGGTGGCCTCAAACTTGAGACAATCCTCCTGCCTCAGCCTCCCAAGTTCTGGGATTATAGGCGTGTGCCATTGCTCCAGTTAACAACTGTTTATTTCATACCAAAGACAACACTGTGATCAATCTTGGTTTCTCTGCCCTGGCTCCACATTAGAATCACTTGGAAAATTTTAATAAAAACATTGATGGTGCAGGGGAGCTTGTTTGGGGCTGCTGATGTGACTGGGATGAAGAGTGGCCTGGACATGAGAATTTTAAAAGTGCCCTAAGAGATTCTGGTGCATATCTGTATATCCTCAGCTGGTGTGATGTTTTATCAAATTACAACAAGCACAACTGGGAAATATGATTGAGAATGAGTGACTCTGCTGAGCCATCGTTGCATCCCTGTGCTGTGGGTATGTTTTATAGAAAGAATGAAGAGCACCGGAGACTCCATCCTTAACATTCTAATTTGAGGATAAGGGGGTTTCTCCTTTATTTTTAAAAATGTCCCTATTTGGCAGCAAAGGTAGGTGGACAGGAAGTATAGGAGTGAGTTATCAAGAGATGGGAAATAATAACATTTGAAGATAAGTCATTCTCACCACAGTTCACTCATCTTAGAATTTTGAAAATGTAATCATCAGCAGTAAAAATTGTGATTCTTTTTTTTCCAAGAAGCGAGAAGCTCCAGCTACTCAGGGAGGTGAATGTATTGCTGAGACACTTCACTTGAAATCCCGGAGTAGATGTTAGGGGTACTGAGAACGTGCATTGAAAGGCTTCTGTCTTCTTCACCACGGACACACTTCTCTCAGGACTGGAGCTTTTGTCTTCATTCAGCACTCTGCTCCTATATTCTGTGGCCACGATAATGTCGTATTTAACATGTCACATGTGCTCTTAGCACCCGGTCAGGATCAGCAGGCATTTTGTGGACCAATTGTTCTTTGCAAAGTCATCCATGCATGAACTGGTGTTCTGTTCACACCCTCTTTGCCACAAACGCAGCAGGTGTTGTCTATTCTGATCCCAGTACACCTTTTCCAGTTTAGCAAATGACTCACAAACCAATCCTTTAGCTGGACGCAAATCAGGGTTTTCAGTGATAAAGAGGACAAAGAGTCATGAGGACTTCTTCATATCACTTTATACACCCATAGTTTTATACAGCTATATAAGCTCGTTAGCATGCATGAGTCATAGTAATTCTACATGGCATACTATTGATACAGTGCAACATTCAACAATTTCATAAAGGAATTTAAATATTTGCTTATTTTGTTTCCTCAAAACGAATCATCTGACTTTGATGCTACTTTTACAGGCTCCTTTGCATCTGTTTTTGCTGTGGATGAGGCCTATACGACCTTGAGCTAATTCCCTATTAATAAAGGTTTTATCTTTTGCTTGTTTTAAACAATACTGAACATATCATCAAAATACTTGCATTTTTCTTAGAATGTCACGAGAATACTAAAAACTTTATGTCACTTTGGGAGAAATATTTCTGTACTAGGGACCTGAAGGAAGATGGGAAAATTTTGCTGTTCAATTTGTTCCTCTTACACTCCAGATTCGTTTGACCCAGGGCTGGTTTTAGGTTTATTATGTTATCTTGTGCTATGGTATTTACGCAGTTATTATCTCTGATTTCCCAGCTCAGTGAACAACTTTGGAATCATTGATCCATTTTAGAGAAACTGGGGAGGTAGCAAACATGGAAATAAAAACAAAATTCTGCAAATCGATGAACTCAATTGAAGAATTAACTCACAAATTATATGAGAATTCACTAGCTAAAAAAGAGATCTCCTGTTAAGTAAAATGCTTCTTAAGGCAAAAGGACAGCTTCCATTTCCACAACATACGCTGCCATTGTTTAAGAAGAACAGGAGTCCCATTATGGTCCTACTTGTGAAGTGTATGAGAATAACATTATTTCATCCCTTTAATCCTCAGAAACTGCCAAACTACGAGCTCACTTCTCAAGCAAAAATGCTATGAGGCTAGAGACTGTCCTTTTCAACCCTGCTGCCTGGGACCTATACATGGGCAACACAAGAAATACTACTTGTTGGAGGAATCAGCACATCCAGCACTGTCAACCTTAGATAAAGGAGGAGCCATGATTTCACTCACTTTATCATCCTTTCCCACTTTGAGGCCCCTCCTGCATGTTAAGAAGTAGGTGCAAACACATCATATTTTTCTGGCTACACAGGAATAACAGTAATGCTAGAGCCAAGGCTGACAAAACAGTTTTTCCTTGTGTGTCAACAATAATTAACTGGTAGTGACTGCCTGGAGCGTTGGAGTGAGACGATTCTAAGGTCACATTTGATTTCAATGGAAAAGAGGATTGTGATCAATTACTCGTGGGGCTGCAGGGTAGGAGTGCAAAACGGCCTCATGGTGGCTGTGCTATCTTTAGTTAGCCATTTTGACGGTAAAAAGCTAGACATTTTAAATGTTGGTAGTGAACGTGAAGGAGACAACAATAAGGTGGAGGAATGAGGATCAGGTTTTTGATAGATTTTCCTAAAGACCCGAGGACTACATCTGCCTATAGCTTATTGCATACAGGGTACTGGCTGAGGTTTTGGGGATAATAGCAGACAGGTCAATGAATTCAGTACTGGCTAAACATCATGAAATTTCTGTGGAGTTTTATAAAGTCAGTTCCTCAACTGAGACCCATTGGATCATGTGCTCAGAGACAGTAGTTTGGACTCAGTGTCTTTAAAAATGTATGTATCTTTGATGCTTGGATACATATACAAATTTGGGAAACAGTGATAAAATCTATTGGAGGAATGGAAATTGGAATCTTTCCCAGCAGGATGACAGGACGGTGTTTCTCAGAGCTGTTCCCCAGAGGCTCTGCACAGCAATGCTAGGCATTGTATTTGTAGACTCCTGTACAGATACCTGGTTGTCCTTCTCTTTATGATGGTATCAGCCATTAATGATCATTGTCCAGGTCCCTTTAATCTTTAGGGTTTGAAAATAATGGCATTCTAATGATATTAGTCTTTTCCTCATATTAGTTAGAATATTTCTGTAAAGAAAATTTGCCTCTCTACTATAGCTTCCTTCTAATAATTACTTTGATTGGCAATTCATATTGAAAATGCAGGATCAATGATTAATTTCCCATTTACCTGTCAGTTTGCAAAGTAATGAGTTTAGCAACCTTCAAAAGTGATCACTGAAGTTTTCGTTATTTTTTTTAACTATCATATTACAGTCATAGATAAAAGCATACTTAAAATGTTTTAGTGCATTACCTTATTACGACTGTTTGCTGAGGCTCAGAGTGTCCATATACAACTGATAGGAGCTTTTAAAGGCAGCGTGTTAGGGCCTTCTGACCTGACTCTGGCGGTCCTTGGTAGTTTTCTTGCTTTCGTGTATGACAAGATTCACCGACTTCATCTTTTGCATGGAAATAGCCATTTCTCCAAGAGCTTTGGGCATATTTAGGGGGAAATAGCACTTAGAGTCACATGCTGGGCTTTGGGGTGCTCATGATACTGAGTTGGCCATTGTTTCCAGGCCTTTTAAGAAGAGATTTTTAGGGGCTGGGGATTTAGCTCAGCAGCAAAGTGCCTGCCTGGCAAGCGCAAGGTCCTGAGTTTGGTTCCTGGTACGGGAGAAAAGACCAAAAAAAAAGAAGGGATTTTTAAAAATTTAAAGCTTTTTGAATAAAAAGATAAAAGATAATAATGCAAAGTACTTACATGTTTTCAAAGTCAAGTCTATAGAAGGAAGAACATTCAGAAATGTTGAGCTTTGTCTTTGTCTTTTCCACACTCTCTCCCTCATTGCCTCACCACTGCTAATCACTAATGGAAGAGAACAAAATAAATTTTTCATTCCATTTTCTATATTTTATGGAAAAAATTGAAACAAAATGTCATAAAAATAATAGGAGAATCACAACAGTCAATACACTGAGTATTGTTATCCTTAAAGCAGTTAATCAGAGTACAAGATATAGGCGTAAAAATTCTCCAGATGATATTAGCACAAACCTTTCTTTTCAATGCACTAAGAAAGCAGTAGTAGAACTATCTTGTATTTTATCTTTCCATTTTCTAAGTGCAGTTACATAGATGTATATATTTTATTCCTCCTTCTTGTCAACATGTCTTACAAATATTACACCATCAACTGAGAACACAAAAGCCATATTCCTTAGCCAGATATATTAGTAATGATTTATCCCCAACAAATATTGCTGCTTGTCAGCAAAAGCACTTGCGTCTTTGTAGGGAAGGTCATGCTGGCATTGGGCCCTTCACCCCAGTCTCAAGTCAAACTACTTGGATTGGGTTTTACTGTCCTCCCCTCGAGATATAAATGAGGACAGGCAGAAAAAAGGGATGCTGTAGGTTTGTGCTTCTTGATTTACTGACTGTGTTGACCAAAGAGAGAGGGAAATGACAAATACATGCTTTGGAACATCATTGTTCATTTTAACCCCATGATTTGAAATCCAGATGCTTCTCTGTATGCTAGCATGCAATACGGGTTGCACGTACCTCCCCCAGGTGGAGTGATTTACTGCCCCAGTTTCTCTGCCTCACTGCTATTTGCTTCATTTGTACAACAACATCTCTACCTCATTTTGCCTTCATTGTCATTAATTAAGGTGGTTCCTTTGCCATGGGTACTGGAAATAGAGGACCTTCATTTCAAGTTCAGAATGAGACTGTGCTATAATTTGGTCAACTTCCAAATGTCTTCTTGGTTCCCATACCTTCCATGGTCTAAAATCGGTAAGCTATTTGCTTTTATGTTTTACTGCTGACTCGTAAACCAGACTTCCTGGATCTGAATCCCATTTCTGTTATTTACCATTGTGTGATCTTTGGCTAGTTATCTAACTGTCCTGTGACTTATTTGTAGGTAGTAGGCATATAGTTGTTATGAAAATGAATCAGATCATGTGAAAATCTCTTAGCATTTAGCTAGCATGCAGTGTATGCCCAATAGATTTTAGTTTTTCTTATTCTGTTGACTTTTTCCTGATTTAAATTCTTTGTATATGAGAGACCATGTTAATCTTCCTTACATTTCTTAAAGGGTTTTATTATACTTCTACTAACCAAGCTTAATAATTTTTTCTCCTCGAATGCAACTGTTCTAACCAATATTACTTATTCAGCAAATAACCCAGGGGTTTGTTAAATGAGTGTATTGCCAAGTTTGAGCCTAAAAATATTTTAAAACAAGTGACACATGATTACTATTTCATTTTAAACATTATATTTAATAACTCTAACTAAATATAAGGAAGTTATATTTATTATCTATATAGATACCATAATTCTTTTTCCAATCATGCAGATTCATAAATTTCAGATACAGCAATTTTTAAGTTAATGTCAATTAAAAGAAATGTTTCCCGGTACCGGAGAAAAACCAAAAACCAAAAAAAAAAAAAAAAAAAAAAAAAAAAAAGAAATGTTTCCCTAAAATAAGCTAATTCTAGCTAGTCATTTAAAAATATATTTTGGACAGAGAGAATATGGCTGCTTGGGAGCACCAGCAAGGGTGAACGTCTCTTAATTAGCTCTGGAGAAAAGCAGATATCCCAAGGCAGGATCAAATGATGAAGTCTGATATGTAAAAGAAAATGTAGCTGGACTAAAATCCAGTCTTTAAGGGTGTAGGAGAGGAAGTCAAACCTGGATCACAGTACCTGACCTTCACCCCCAGACCCAGTACACATGCCATCTGGGGAGAGGATCAGATTGAGGGTGAGAGGTAGCAAACACTCTAACCTCCCTACTGGAATGCCAAGTGAGACAAATCTAGACAAGCTGAAAGCACAATAGTTGGAACAAATTGCCATGTACCTACATCTTGTAGACGGTAGGCTCCAGAGCTGGGAATCAGTGTTAAAGATGTCAGATTGCAGTGATACACACAGGCCCATGTTTATAGCAGCACAATTCATAATGGTTAAGTCTTGGAAACAGCCTATGTGTCCATCAACAGATGAATGGATAAAGACATGTGGTATTTACATGCATTGTATTACTACTCCATTATAAAGGACAAATTTTATCATTGTAGGAAAATGGATGTACTTTGAACCATAATATTAAATGAAATAAATTAGACACACAAACTTAAATATCACATTGTTTCTCTTCTATGATAAGCCCAAAGTATTCAGGAATTAAGAAACAAAATAAAAGGTAGATTACAGGAAATAGAACGATAGACTTTATGAATGGGTAGGGGACCTAGGGATGGGAGGAGCTTGGAGGGAGGGTAGGGGATGGTGATATGACTAAATATTAAGATGTGTCATGTACATTTACCAAAGGCCCAACATGAATATAATCATTATAAATTGCAAACGTGAACTAAAAATGAATAGAAAATGGGGAAGACTATCTAGAGATGAAGGAGGGAGGGGAGTGGAAAGGAAAAAAAGGGTTAAGATATGTTAAGTACATGTACCTGCTCCCTAAGGTGAACGGAAACATTACATTTTGCAAAGCTGTACTAATAAAAACATTTAAAAAATAAAAATATATGTTGAGTTGCGTGGACATGAACTGCTAGACATCAATATTAATTAGATAGATACAATACTTAAAACTGTCATATTGTCAAAAAGAACAAAAGCTCAATAGAATAGAACAACCTAGAAACAGACCCCAAAATATACATAACATTTTATTTATGATGAAGATGTCAACATAGTTCACCAGGCTGTGTGTGTTTGTGTGTGTATGTGTGATCTTTTCAGTAAATGCATCTCTTAAATGTCCATATTAAAGTGGACCTTCACAATCTCTTACACATACAAATATTAATTCCTTGGCTCTAGGAATACAGTATAGATTCTACCAGTTAATATGAGAGATCATCAGCATGAATTTGAACGGTCAGAGGTTTCTCAATCAGAGCAAAAGATCTAATCATCAAGGGAGAAATTGACAAATTGAATTTAAACATGGATCAAAATTAGGAACTTTTGTTCATCAAAATAAAATGAGAATAAAAAGGCGAAAAGCAAGCAACAAACAAGAACATATTTGTAATGCATGTTAATATCTATAATCTAAAGATTTTATCAATCAATAAAAAAGAAATAAAAATGTGCATCAATGTTGAACAATTACAAAGAAGGATATGTAAATACTCCATAAGGATATGAAAAGATGCTTGCTACATCTTTTACTGTAAAAGAAATTAAGGTTAAAACCAATATAGAGCTATATATTCATGGGAGTTGCTAAAATTAAAAGTCTTGACAATGTCAAGCGTGGTGAGAATGTGAGGACAAAATAATTCAGTTGAGAGTACAAATGGCTATACCCACCAGGAGAGCCTCTTCACTTATAAAATAGCCCAGGTTACACTGTGTGCCTCAGTTTAACACATTTTCTAACTGACACGTTTTCTACTGGCTTGTCATTCATCCACAGAAAAATGGCAGAACTTTGCCTCTTCAAAATCCTATTCAGGAGCCAGGCATGGTTGCACATGTCTGTAATCCCAGCACTTGGGAGGTTGAGGCAGGATCACCGTGAGTTCAAGGCCATCCTGGGCTACATAAATGAGTTCAAGGTCGGCCTGCACTACATAGTGAGACCCTGCCTCAAAAAATGAACAAAACAGTTCAGCTACTTTTGGAATTTTTCTATAGTTACATTTAAAAATGGTGATTTAAGGACATTTGCCCAGATAGGCAAATATTTTTGGAATGTGATCCCAAAAGCACAGATAGCAAAATGAAAATTTGGCAGATGGGGTTACATTTAACTAAAAACCTTCTGGACAGCAAAGGAAACAATAATTAGAAACAACCTACAGAATGGGAGGAAATATAAACTATTCATCCAGTAAGAGATAAACATTGATACTATATAAGAAACTCCAACACCTCAACAGCAAAAACCAAGTTATTTCATTTAAAAATAGGCCAATGATCTAAATATATGTTCCTCTAAAGAAGATATACAAATGTCCAAGTGTGTGGACATATCACTCCATATCACTAGTCATCAGGGAAATGTAAACCAGCCCAGTAAGAATGATTATTATTGAAAAGACAAAAAAAAAAAAAAAAAAGCCTGGCAAGAATGGAAAGATAGGGCAACCTTTACACATTGTTAGTGGGAATGCAAACTACTATAGCCATTATGGAAAACAGTATGGAAATAGATTTAAATAGATTTATGGAAATAAAAAGCTAGAAATAGATTTACCATATGATCCAGTAATTCCACCAGAGGGTATATATCAAAAGGAAATGAAGTCAGCTAAAGATATATCTGCACTCCCATGTTTACGGCAGTACTGTACTAATCACAATAGCCAAGGCATGAAATCAACCTGGTGTCGCTAGATGGATGAATACATAAGATCTCTCTCTCTCTCTCTCTCTCTCTCTCTCTCTCTCACACACACACACACACACGTTTTATGTCACTTGTGGAAAAACAGATGAGCCAGGAGGACATTATGCCAAGTGAAATAAATCAGGCACAGAAAGACAGACACAACATTGTTACATTCACATAGAGTCTAAAAAGGCTGATTTCAACTTTTTACTATGAACGATAACTATGGCTGACAACAACAAATTGTATATTTTAAAATAGTAGGGGATTTTGAATATTCTTAATACAAAAAATGACAAATGTTTGCACCAGTGGATATACCAATTAACCTGGTCTAGTTGTTGCATTTTATAAACATTGCAATATCACCTTGTTCTCCATAAATATGTACAAATGGGTCAATTAGAAATAAAAGTTAAAATTAAAGATAGAAACACATCTAATTTTTAAAACAAGTGTCATAGAACTTTCTAGTATTGTGCTTTTGCTGTGAGGAATGAATTAAATTTAACATGAAGAATTGTGACTGAAAGTTACCACATTAAATATTGCTGTATAAAGAACTAATCAAAGAAATTATTTAACCCAAGGACATTCAAATTTCTACATATCTTTCTTTTCATTTAATTCATGACACACAGCAAATGCAATATTCTGTGTGGATCCATGCATAGATGTGTTCAAACTGAAATCAATAGGGTGAAATTTGGTTCCCAAATCACTTTTGTTGACTAAACTGCCTTTGTCACTTTTTAAAAAAAAGCCGATCAATGAATTGTGCTAACTTGGTTTGTAGACATAGTTTAAATGTTGCCCTCACAGTTTTCAGTTGCTGTTCAACCAAGGGGAAAGTTACATCTCTGGAAAGTAATGTCTTTATTGATGACTAAGCCAATAGTAATTATGTGGAGACAAAGCCTGGTGAGTAAGAGACTAGACAGTAAGTTCTAATATAACCTGATGACTGATAGCTGGAGAACACTCACAAAATATGCTTTTCTCCTTCTATGCCTGAGATGCTCTGTGAGGCCCCTGCATGTCTATACTGGTTTATGTCCCCTCCTCTCCATTACACGGGTGCTGTCCCTGTTCCGAACATGCTCTGGGAAGACACACAAAAAACAAGTAGACAGTTCAAGACCTCAGGAGCTTCTCTTTACTGTGTATAATGCATGCACCTGATGAGCGTAAAGGAGCTCTCCTTGTTTTATATAATCCAATGGACACTGTTACAGAGCAACAATAAGAAGTTTGTTTTAAATGATAACTTATCTTTAACATATTATTATTATATTTCAATATTGATTCCAAACCAGAATTTTATCCAGAGTGGCATCTTGAAAATGGAAGAATTTAGTGCTTGAAGTTTAGAGATTCAGTTCATTAAAAATGTGCAAATTGTACAGTGGTTTGTCACTGGACAAAACAATACTCTCATATTTCCACTAGAGGGCACCTTAATATATTAAACTCAAGCAAGGCTTTCTGCAATAAAACGGCAAATCAAACTTTTGGAAAGCATGTATTTACTTGGTACTATCGGTGATGATTACAAAAACATAGAAATAACTGATTGGAGCTGTATATGTTTGGGGATTACAAAATCCCTCCCAAATCTTATTTTGCATCAATTCATCGATTGATTCATCCATTTAACCAGTTACATCCACACACCCTGACCTAATTCCCATCAAAGAATTTCAGAATGAGAAAGGAAAACCCCAGACCATGAATACTATCTTGATTTTCCAGAAAGAAAGTGAAGCTCGATAGTCCATCTTATGGACTTCAGTGAAGTAAGCTTCATTAATTGATGCTAGAGTTAGAACAAGACCCAAGATCTTCCAATTCACAATTCCTTGCTCTATTTACAGTATTAGATTTTAATATCTAGAAGTTCACAATGAAGTAATTGTCTGAGATTTTAGAAAAAGTCATCTGTATTGCTGATACAAAATAGTACATGTCTCATGTTTTATTTGTCTTCTACATCTTTCTTTTTCTATGTTTTGTGTTTTAAATTTGCTGAGCCTGGCTCTTTCCATCTATAACTAATGGAATTTTGGTTTTTGGCCCGGAAAATCCACAGGCCTTTGTAAGTGGTGGTGAAAGAAACTTCTGTAAATAAGACAGAGAAAATGTCACCTTTTCCCCTTGCAGCTTCAGGGGAAAAGCAAACAGCATTGTAGATAATAAAAGTGTGGCTGTAAATGTTATTTTTTAATGTTAAAAGGAGTTTGATAAAGTACGTGGACTTTGGGTATTGATGTGATAGTCTACATTTTCCTGCTTAAGCCAGAAGGGAGTCACTAGCAGTTTTCTCTTCTCACAGCTATGCACAGTGTAGTAAGTGGGACAGAGTTCTCACTTAAAGAACTTGCCTCTATCCTCACATAAATGAATGATGACCGGAAGCAACACCTGCTGTCCATACTCTCTTTGAGCCGAGTCAAGAAATAATATTCTCTTTACTTTTAAGTGATGCTGTATTCCTCCACACACTTACATCTCTAGCCCTGTTATTTTATGTGTTAGGTTTGGTGTAGGAATCTCTAAATGATGTAGTGAAGCATGGTAATTGCACCTGTCTTCATGCTCAGTGGTCATTGCGCTGCAATGGACTCAGTTAGAGCCACTGGAGTGTCAGAAAGAAGCCTGCAATGAGTGGATTAGTCATACTCTGCTTGGCTTCACCCTAAATCTATTGGGCATGGTCTTTGCTCCCTTGGTCTAGGATTCCCAAGGAAATTACTGCTCCTCTGGCCACAGATGACAGACAATATATCCTTGATGGATAGGTATATGTAGGCATGGAGGAGTGAAATGTCAGTTCTATTCTTCTAGGAAGACAGTTACTAGAAAAGTAGAATTTCAGGGTGGGATTGCTTATGACACTATATATGTGGCAAGCACAGAATTCAGAAATAGAAAACCAGTGTTTCCTGTGTGTAGTTATTGCTTCCACAGGAGATCAGTGAGTTGGGGGCAAAGGTCTTAAGAGTAGTCAAGTAAGCTAGTACACCCCGTCTGTTTTTGTTACAACTATTATGCTGCATTGTAATTAATATTTCCTTTCTGTTTCCATTTGAGCATGGTTCACACCTAAAGAGGGGGACTGTATCTTGTTCTTCATATGACCTTATTTCTTAGCATGATGTCTTGTACCAAAGGACAAGTTGTGTTTGTTAAATGAATGAATTTTGAGACCAAAAAAGTATATGTAATATATATATACGTTATATATGTATATATATGAATGCTAAATATTTTCAAAATTTAAACTGTAGAAGGAAGAAAACATATTATCAAAAAGTGGTTGACTCAGTCTATACAGACCTTGAGAGGCTTTTATTGGAATGAAATTTAGAAGACAAAATGCACTGTCCTGAGTATACTACTTAAATTCTTTAGAGAAGAACTACAAGGAGCCCTTCTGGTATTATAAACATGTATTTTGGACTAAAAACACAATCTAACACAACACAAACTGTACTTAGCAGTTTTATTACACAATCTACAGAATCAAAGATTTATATCTTGGTCTAAGAAAAAAGACTGATTTTCTCTACTAGAAGAGTGAAGACCCCGGGAGGGACATGAGATTTTGATGTTGAGCTAACATGAGTTTAGCCTTTAAAAGGTTGGGAAACAATACCTTGGTATAAATTATTCTGTTTCTGAGGCCCCATGCTTGTTCTGGAGAGTTGCAAAGTCAACAAAACCTGGGGGCTCTATTAGGCAGGGGAATTTCTATTATTCATTCCCACCTGAGAAGCCTGGGGAAAGAGTCATGCAACTCAACTAGGTGTATGCATTTTCTTTTAGTTTTCATAAATGATACCTGTTCTTTCCTCCTCCAGCCCTAGGCGTAGTGCAGAGGCCAGCAATTCTCACATAACTGGATCTTTACACAGTTATTTGCTCCTTCCCTGCAGTTGTCCTGGAGCACAAACATTTGTAAACCTCCTGCTAGTCATCCTTCTCCTCCCAGCCTGTCATTCAACAATGAGATGCAAGCCTTCCAGTATTCCATTTTACCTATGACTCTAATTGGGATGACCCCTTTAGAGTTATAAAATGCTATTGCATTCATAATCCTTTAGGTAAAATAATCAGCAGTAAATTTGAGAGCTGGTGACCAAGGTGCATAAATTGCCCATGCTATAGACTACCGCACATGGAAACCTCAATCTCATGGAGTCAACCTATGAGTTAATAGCTAATATACAGGATGGATATTTTAAATGAAACCAAGAGGATTCCACGAGCTGAATGGGAGCACTTTTACAGGACAGGTGGCATGTTTTATTTAACAGTTGGTATGGAAAAGAAAGAGGGTTAACTCTTATAGATTAAAAGAGACAAGGCCATGGTAATCACATGGCATGTATGGACTTCGCTTTGATCCCAATTTAAGCAAACCAACTGCCAAGAGACTTTTTTGAGACAGTCTAGAAAATCTAAATATAATCTGAATGTTAGATGATATAACAAATTATTAATATTTTAATTTAAATTAGATTATTTTTAATTTTTATAAAACTCATTTTGTAGTTATGTTAATTAATCAAGTTTACTATTAACAGATACATAATGAAGTATAAAAATGGGAGAAATAGTATATTGTTTGGAATTTGATTTACACACCTGTGTTTGTGTGTATGTTCAAAAAAGAGAATTTGCAAAATTTTAAATTTATAAAATTGAAATTTTAAAAATCATTCAGCTGTCTGGCTGTTTGATTACTTTCTCTGTTGTGAATATTTGAAAATTTCTGTAAGTAAAAAGTAAAATGAAAAAAATTTATCTTAGAGAGAGAGGGAAGGAGTTGACCACTGTGCTGCCCTTGACTGAGGGACAGAGTACAGGAGTAAATTTCCCACTCACCCTAGGGACTAGTGGTCCCTGAGAACCCTGGCAAGGGCTGTTCTAACATGAAAAATTGGAGGGGATTTTTTTTCCAATGGGAGACACAAAGAATGTTTAAAATCTTACACAATGAGAGGTTGCATATACAAAAATAAGATAAAAGTAACCAATAAGATAGCGTCCCCAGTGAAGCAGGAGAGTGTGAGACCCAAGGATTTCCAGGAACAGAAGAGGCAGTTTCTCTATTAGAAAGAAAAATAAGAGAATGGTTGTACTTGTACGTAGTTGATATGTTTGGAAAAAAGAGGAGCGATTTGCTATCTGATGGTGTCTGTTTTCTATGTAAGTAGAAGAGAGTATTAATCACAATTTATGGTTACATTGATTCTGGAGGTAGAAATGCCTCATCAGCATGTGGCTGCTCAGAAAAAGAGGAAACCTTGGTATAGTCAATATTGAGGTTTTGTCTAACATGAAGGAAGGTAAGGAGGAAAAAAGAATTTAGGAGGTTGAGGGAAGTGTTAATGGACTAAATGATCATGCAACCTAAGCTGGCTAAGAAAGGAAATGGATTGGTAAGGTGGGGGTATTTCAAGAAAGTAAAAGGGAACTCTGAGCATGTCACTTAGCAAGTCTGGGGACAAGCAGTGGTGGCCAGAGAGAGGTACAAATTCCAACTAGTAAGCTTGGAAGTGGACATTTGTGGATGGTATGACAAATTATCCGTTGAGTCAATAGCTGTAGGGTATGAAGGAAATAAATGGAAATTGGATTGGAAGTTACTTTTCAGTAGCATTGACTACCTATTTAAGAAGCAGAAATTTCCAGCAGTCCTTGCCCAGCAATTGTAGGCCAAAAATATCGTGCTACAATAATGCAGTGCACTCAGAGAAAATAACACACTGAGAAAATAATGGTGTCACTCTGAACTTTCAGGATTCTTTTGTCTAGATAGCTTACACCGCTATTTTTTATCCTTACAGCATTCTTACAATGCAAAAAAAAAGGAAAAAGCATTAAGAACTATGGGACAGAAATTCGATACTTTATTACAATTGAGTTCTCAGAAGTTAATTGACTCCCATTTGTCTTTTGAAACCTAGAAACAGCGAGCCTATAGACCTCTTGTAGCAAAAGGCAGACTAGGACTCCCAGAGTCTAAAGCCACCACCGCTTCACAAATTCTTCCCAGGGGCCTCACAGGCTCAGGACAGCTGCCCTCACCGGAAGACTCCCACATACTCCCTTCCCCCACACCTCCTCCTCCCCAGGTCACGATGAGTTCTCTGTCACCTAGTTATTAATGAGCACTGGGGTTGTGACACAACTAATCGATATAGTTCAGTTCCTTCTATCAAGCTTGCTCACAACCACCCCATTCCTGGACTGCCTTACCCCCACGTCTAAGGATGTCCTACTACCACTGAGAGCAAGATACTCTGCAGGGGATGCTAAATATGCCTGCATCTCCTTTCCTTCTTCTACCCAGCCTTATCCTCCACTAGCCTCCATCTTCAACTTGTACAATGAGGGAGAATCACCCCACTTGGTTCTGTTTCCTGCTATAACTCAGGTTTGTTTATATATATCCTGGGGTCTCTTAAGGTTCAGCTGGTAGTGAATCACAAAAAAGAATCAAAAAATTCCATAGTCTCTGTCATTATTTCATTGCAAAAATATCTACCACAGAGGACTCTAAGCTAAGTACTGCAGCTTAATCATGCACTATCTAGTCTACATTAAGTCTAGTAATTGAAAAAGCTAATAAAAACACACATCTTTCTCTTTCACTAGACATGGATGACTGAATTAGAAAAAATTGAAGCAAAACAAAAAATACAATACACACATTTAAATATTACAAGATTGCTATTGGGAACACAAAGGACTGTTCAAGGGCTTTACCAGTGGGATACTGTACTGCTTTTAGGGCAAATACAAAATCACAATGGAGCACTTGAGATCCCAGAAAATGAGTAATTCTCCCTTATTATGGGACTTGTGGAAGAATGAGGCCATAGTATAGGCTGATGATTCTCAGGAACAATTGCTAAATGAGTAGTACATACTGGTATTATGGTTTATATCTAGGTGTTCCCCCAAAGCCTCATGAACTCATGGTGGAGCTTTGGAGAGGTGGTTGGTCATGAAACCATGATATGCATCAGTGGATTATTTAGTTTATAGCTAAATGTGATGTTGGGAGGTGAAGCCTCATCTAAGGAGGTGGGTCACTAGGGGCATGGCCTGGAAGGATGTATTTTGTTTCCTCCTCCTTTGATCTCTCCCAGCTTCCTGCCACCATGCCATGAACTGTTTTTCCTCTATTATGCCCCTCGGCCAAGCCTCCCTGGCCTGAAACCTCTATAAATTGTGAGCCAAAATAAACCTCTTTTCCTTTAACTTGTGGGTGTTGGGTATTTTATTGCAGTGATGAGAAAAGAGACTAAGGCAATAGGTAAAATCCAAAATCTCTCTTACTTCATACACACCCTGAAAACTCAGGAGCACTTTCAAAATATTAGTACACTCTCATTAGTTTTAATTACTAATAGTGGACACATCAGTCCACAAGGTTATAATTACTATATATCATCAACTATAGCCATACAAGTGTTGCTCTGCAATACTTCACAACATAATAAATATTTTAAGTCATTTTAGAGCCATGATTTTTTCCACCTGGAAATACTCTAAATGTACTTCAAACACTTAGCCAGAGAGAAACTCACTTTTGCTCAATGAGTTTCCACCATGATTCTTTCTTTTATCACTCCCTCTTACTCAGGGAAATTCCAACCTAGCTCTATTTTGTCATTGATATCCAGATCCTTATAGATCACTGCCTCATACTCAGTACCAAGGTTCAGTCTGTCTTTGAAGTATGTATGAAATTTAATCAGTGTGAAAAACTTTTACACAAAAATGACAATAACAAATCTGTATTTTTTCAGTCTTCTTTTATAAGGGCAGGGTTTGGTTTGAATATAAGACAGAAAAGACACTTTTTCATGGCTTCTGCTAAATAAATCTGTAAGGACTATATCTGGGATTAGTATGGTATAAGAATCTAGAAAATATTAAGTCCTATAATATCTCAGCTACAGAAAGTAGATCTGAACATTTCAAAGGGAAGAAAGAGAATTTTAAGATAATTTTGGTGAGTGTGGGGAGGGAGCATTGAGAGAACTTCTGATTTAATGAATAGTGATCATTTTCTAAGCACTTCATAAATGTAATATTGATTTCTCAGTTTTCATTTCTTTAGTTGCAATTTTCTAAGACATAAATTTTTACACTGATTGCAAATTTCAAGTTATTTAAGAGTATTAATGCCATTTATAAAATTTAAAATGTTCAGAAATAAAAAGAAAAGATAGTACTTATATTTTCTAGCTATATCTATCACCATTTCTACTCCCAATTTATTGTGAGCCTGTCGAAATGAAATCAATACTTGTAATATTTCCAACATTAATGTTTGCGTCAGTTAATTTTGTTTAAGTCATGGTGAGTTCAAGTCTTCCACTGTAAACAGAAAAATAATACTCATAAGCAGGCTCTGGGTATTTACAGTGCTAAATAACAGAAAACATATTCATGGAAGATAAATCTGTGTTTGCTGGCATTCGCTTGAATTAATTTTTTATATGCACACTGATCAACATCTCAGAATAGCACAGTTCTGAAGTTTGTAAGAGGGGTAAGGTAAATGGGAAACTTGGCTAGCTGGTTTTTAGGGGATGCCAAGAAAGGCATTATCATGATGAGTTCTCCAGAGTAAAAGATGTGATCTTGGCTTTGTAGTGTCAGAAACCAGATTTTACTGGCCTTTGGGGAATAAAGCCATCGTCACTGATAGACTAAATTCACAGAAGACTGATTTACAAACCAGAAGCATGCTTATCAATTCATAATAAGGAAACACTTCCACTCTATAAAGAAGAGTGGTGTTCTACCCCTTCCCTGTTTCCTTATTTAACTAATACAAAGACAATTGTTAATCAAACTAGCGATTGAAACATTTTTAGCAACCCTGGCAATACAGCAGTGAGAGATGAATTACCTTGAGGTATAAGGCAAGGCATACTCCAGCTAAGACAAAATGAAACATTCCTTCCCTAAAACGTACAAATTCTTCTCTATGGCCCAGCTTGCTCACGGCAATAAAACAAAATCTCTTACCTGCATGAGGGTTGCCTGACTTTCATTTTCTGTGTCCACTGGTAACCATTTCCTTCCAAAGAGGCCTTTTTGTGGTTGTGTCAGTGCTACAAATTAAATTATTGTTAGTAACTGATTAGGCTACAATACAAACTAAACCTGTCTCTTTATTGATCCTTACTATTGATCCTTACTATTACCATGCTTTATATTCTTCATAATGTTTCAATATTCCTTCATTAATTTGTTTATCTCTTTGAACTTGACTATAAGGTCCGTAGAAGGACTTGCATCTGCATCTCCAGCAATTACAACAGTTTTTAGCACAGTGGAGGCATGTAAATGTTTGTTGAATAAACAAATGAAAATTACTATTCCTAGGGTCTGTCTTACTCCATTAAAAGTAGATATGATTGATTTACTTACCAGAGGGCAACATTTTTGCAAGTTCTTAAAGGTAATCATTTTTTATTCCATGAACTGTCTCCACTCAGCATTCACACATTATAGCGCTTCATGAAAATATAATCAGAACCCATTAACTAAACTATAACCTATGATGAAGTTAAACCTTACAAATCCATTTAGTTGACTTCAAGATGAAGAATCTAATTTGAGTCTTAAATGCGTAATTATTCTTAAAAGAGGATTGGTGACTATGTCACAGCATTATAAATGGCTTCTTTAGACATTGCTAAAGTAAAGAAAGAAAAATAGAGACCCTTTCCCAAATCTTAAAAGGGACATGACCACCTCCTCCAGGCCAAGTGCTTTTGTGCAGGACACAAATTTCAGTTTGAACAATGCCTCACAAGCCTCAATATGATAGGCACCATTGTTTTGAATTTCTCTCGTAGAGTTGCTTAATGTAGTCATGCAGAAGAAGAAACAAGATGTGCTAAGGTGAGGAATAGTACTTAGAACAAAGGAAGAGCACTGATGAATGTGAAAGAGAGGAAAGGGTAGAATCTATTCCTTTTTAGGCAATGCAAACAGTGTAAACCCTAACAAGTACAAGTGAACAGAGTCAAATGGTTGGAATATATCTTGGTTATTTTTTCTCATTGCTGAAACAAAATACTCAATGCCCAAAATGAAGGAAGGCTCACAGTTCATGGAGGTTTCAATCCATAATCAGCTGGCTCCGAGGCAGGGTGGCAGGGCAGAGGAGCAACAGTTCATGGCAGAAGAAGACAGCAGAAGCAACAAGAGCAAAAGGGGTAAAAAATGGGCAAAAGGAGGAGACAGAGAGAGAGAGAGAGAGAGAGAGAGAGAGAGAGAGAGAGAGAGAAAGACTTTTTCTGACCCTTATATTGTATGTAGGCAACCTGCCTCAGGGTAGGTGTGGTACTCATACCAATAATCCCAGCATTGGACCATTAATCAACTTCAAATTCGAGAAGCCTGCCCCCATGACTGCATGAGGCTTTTGCGGGGGACATTTAGGCACAAACCATAACAAGGGTCAAAGGTGCAAAGACTGGAGTCTTTGTCTCAACCAAGGATCCAGATGATCTGTGACTGAGTTTATATTTACAAGAAGTTCCATTAGAGCAAGAAGGTCGGCCAGAGTAATTAAAATAATGTATCCCTCAACTGACAAATAATCAGAAAATCTTGTTTCCATGCCTGTGACCATAATTTAAAGATGATGCACATTGTAGAGGTAAAATATCTCACTCATTCATCTGTTCACAGAAAGGTAGTACTTAATTAGTGCACATAATGTTAATTCTGAAAGGAATTACAGAAATGAATAATGGAAGTGAAATACATTAATTACAAAAATGCTAAGACTGATCAAATAAAAGACTATGAAAAACTCAAGTTACAAGGATATTT
>NW_004955431.1:21169465-21264840 GCF_000276665.1 Chinchilla lanigera | reverse complement strand
GAATAATGGAAGTGAAATACATTAATTACAAAAATGCTAAGACTGATCAAATAAAAGACTATGAAAAACTCAAGTTACAAGGATATTTTAGAGAAAGATACACCATGAGCATAGGTACTAACTATTGTTGCCTTTTACTTTCTAACACGTCTTGTAACTGTAGGTACTATTTAGATAGCCTATTAGAAATTTAGCAATTGATATGAATGTCTTATTTCATAAGTAATTTGTGATTTATACAAATAAAATGTATGCTCATATTTGTATAATATTCAAAGGGATAGACTGGGTATTTGTGATGCTGTTTCTGCCTATTCACCTAATGTCCTCCACAGTTTTTTTGCATAGTTCCCTGGGTAGAAACATCTTGTTTTTCCTCTGCTGCAAATAATTTCTTATGCGTTCCAGTCCCAATCTTCTAAGAAAATTTCTCTGTAATATTTTACATTTATTATTTTATTCATAAACTATCAAACTATTTATGGCACACACGTTTAGGGCTGAGTAAAACACAACTGTTGGCCAATGCTTTATGTTTTGAGTGACATCATAGTTGCTGTGTAACTCATTAACAACACCTAATCTATCTTTGGTTTTGTTGTAGAAAGTTACCATCTCAGACTTCCCACTTTTTTTTGAGGTTTCCTTATCAATATTTCTATAACGGTGCAATGATGTTATCAGCAGTACCAGCTTGTCTTTTTTTATTTTGCCATATACAAGGTCAGTGTTGGGATGTCACTGCCACTTTCTTGAAGCTCAATCCCAGCCACCAGCATGGTGGCCGAGCTCACACTTAGTAGGAGGCAACTATAGGCGCGGCTTCACAGAGCTGTGGTTTTACTTCAGAGGCTACACAGGGCTTTGGCTGGACCCCTTTGCATTGCTTAAAGCCAATAGAGGGGTTACAACATTTCCCTAGCCAGCTCTGTACATATTAGTATATGGAAATAGGGTAAAGGTGAACCAAAATGGAGGCAGATTGTTCTTCTTTCAGGGGGAGGTTTCTGGGGTCTCAGTGGTCCTCCACACCCCCAAGGCCTTTTGTGCTATAACTGGGGCTTTGGGGAGGCACAGGATCATGGGGGCATGAAATATATCTGTGTGTTATTATAAACACTGATGAGTTTATAGCTAAATGTGATGTTGGGGGGATATGGGTCACTGGGGACATGGCCTGGGAGGGTTTACCTTTCTCCATCCTCCCTTGATCCCTCTTGGCTCTGTCTTGAACTGTTTCTCCTCTGCCATACCACCCTGCCTTGGAGCCAGCTGACTGTGCACTGAAACCTCTACAAACTGTGAGCCAAAATCAACCCTTTCTCCTCACACCTGTGGTTGTTTGGGCTGCTGTCTCATTTGACTGTTTAGCATATTTGGTACAGTGAGTGTATCATCTCTCCTTCACTTCACTTGGGTCTTTTACTACAAGACCACACAAACATCCTTCTTTCTCTCTGTCAATTCCTCTGTTTTCTTTACAGAAGCCTTATTCTCTGTTGTTTTTTTCTCATGTGACACACTTTTTCGAGTAATTCCCTCACCCATGTTCATAGATCTAATTACGGTCTGAGGGATTCCCCACTCTATCTGTAGACTACATCCATTCCAAAAGGCTGAGAGCCCTATATATAACTGTTTCATGGGACATGTACGCTTTCAAGCCCTGAAGACACCTCTCACCTAATATGCTAGAAACTAAATTCCATCATGTTCCTCCAAACTGTGTGTCACCAAGCTCAACAAAGATCATATCATCAACAGCAAAAATTGTTCTTCACACCTTGCTTTTCTGCATCTTTCAAATTCATTCATTAAATTTTTTTTTGCTTCTACTGTAGTGGTTGATTGATTGTGTCAACTTAAGACGTTCAGAAGCTCAACTAAATTGACTCAGCAATTCTACACCCTAGGATGTAGAGGAGCCACCCTAGGGTGGCTCATCACCTAGATGATATAAAAGGGAAATGAGGATGGACAAAGGTGCTTCTTTCCTTCAGAGGGTCTCCAGTCTTTGCCTTTAGCTTTTATGTTGTCTCCTGGTTTCTAGTGCAGATTCTTTTGCTTAGGCCTTGGATCCTTCAGCCTTCCAGTGTAGGCTCATCAGCCTTCCGCCGCAGACTCATTGGCCTCCTGATACGGACTTGTATGGAATGGCGCAGTGAATTCCAGACTATTGGCCGAATCCTTCAGTCTCCAGTGTGCAGACACCCAGTGCACGCTTCCTCATCCAACTCTGGCTGACCCTCATAAGCCCATCTTGTAATTTCTTATATATTTGTATATCTGGTGTTATATCTGTTCCTCTAGTAAAACCCTGTCTGATACATCTACTTTGTAACTACCTGTGCATTCTCTCCATTTTTCCCTATTTTTTCTGCTGGGTTGTGGACACAACTGTCTAACAGGTACCTGCCTCCTTCTTGCCTCCCTCTAATCCGTGCAGCAGCTACAGTTTTTCTATAAAAATCAGTTGATAATCCTTAAACCCTATAGTGTGTGGCTAGTAATGCAAAGACAGAGCCCAAATACTGCACATGACACATAGCTCTTCTTTCACTATCTGACCCAATATATCTCCTCCAGTTCAGCTCAGATTCCTGTCCTCTGAGTCCTTATACACCAGGCAGGCAGCACCTTTCAATTTCTGCTCTGTTTGCTTCCAGGCATTTGCACATTCTGTTCCTCCTGCCTGGAACACCCTTTCCTTCTTCTTACTCATCCTTCAGGAGCCATTTAGAAGTCACTTTCCCTTCAAAGGCTCCCCCAGCAGAGGTGGAAGTTCCTCCTTTATGCTCTGCATGTGTTCCAAACATCTCCTCACAGAAAGTTTATGTGCAGGTTGAGACTGGGATTTTATTTGCTGTCGTTCCCAATAACCCAAGTCCAATGCAGGATGTCCCAGTATTGTTCCTCCCTGCATCTCCCGTTTGGCCCAATGCCCAGTTATTCAGTAGACACTCAATAAAAACTGCTGGATCTTTAAAGATAAATATCATCAAACATTATAATAAAAATTAACTATAATACTTACAGCCAAGTAAGGAAAGAGACTATGTGTTTAAAATAATAAAACCTATCAGTCTTCATATTCTTCAAGGTAAAATCTGCCAGAAAAATGATCCATTGTTGGAAAATCATCTTTGGGGCAATAGAAGTAATTTCCCTGGTGAAAAAGTAAGAAGTAGTTATTTATGCAACTAGAAATATTGTCTTTCAATAAATTCATGGCATATTATTAAATTATAATAAACCCTCAAAATTTAGATAGAAGATGTGCATCTAAAACCTACTAAGTTGTCTAATAGTCTGCCATACCCATTTTAAAAACAAAAGCAACTGAAGAAAAAATTAAAACTTCCTGTTAGAAAAATGAATAGAGGAATAGAAAATCCATAGAAGAGGAAACTCAATCAACAACTATAAAAAAAGATATTAATTTTACTAATTATTAAGCACATGCTAATTATAACAGGGTACAATTCATATTAGGCAGATATGAAAAATTTAAAACAATTGTCAGTAGTTCATCAGGGCATACCAAATACTGCTAAAGATATCAAGCAGAGGAATCCTCAGTGGCTTCTGATAGGAATGTCAACTGTGTCAAGACAAAATAAGATCATATTTTTATAATTTAAATAATTCTATTATGGATATAAAAGAATGGTTCTTGAACTAGGAGACATTCTACTGAAGGTAGCAAGAAGCCTCCTTATAGCAGTTAAGGCATGGTTTATATAGCATAAGGGAGGAAATACTTTTTTTTTTTTTGGAGTTGACTAATATACATCGCCATTCTTTTTTAGGGCAAGAAGAACTTTTTAAATTGATTGTTTATAGCTGATTGGTTTAATTTTGGTGAATTATACTAACAACAGGTGAAGCATAGCTTTTGTGTTTTGTTTATGATTAGAGCCAGCAATACTGAAATTCAAGGTGACAAATTTTTGGCTGTGTGGTTACAGATGGTTGGCATTGGGTTATGTATAAACATGGCTTCCATCTTTATTTCTTGTTCTTAGTTTGTAGACAGTGATTTGGTAATGTGTAATAGAGGCAGAAATTCACACATACTCCAATAATGTCTCTTTTGCTATATGTTATAGACTTCCACTCAAGAACAAGGCACAGTGGCACAATATCAATAATTCCAGTTACCTGGGAAACTGAAGGAGAAGAATCACAGGTTTAAGGCCAACCTTGGCAAATCAAGTGACACTCTGGTCTCAAAATGAAAAAATGCCCCTGGGCTTTATCCCCACTACCAAAGGAGAAAGGAAGCTTCCAGTCAAGTAAATAAGGTGTATATGGCAGAATTGCTCCTAATAACAAGACACTGGAAACAACCAAAACTCATGCTAGTAGGGGAATGAATAAATAAAGGGTAGTGATTCTTAAAAATATATATGCTAAACCTATAGTATGTACAGTAACATAGATCTCAAATTTATAATACTGAATGAAAAAGGAAAGATACAATATGATATCATGTATTTGAAATAAATCAAACTCACTTCAAACCTTTTAGAGGAAGAAATGAATATAAAGTACTTCAAGTCTGTGTATTTAAAAATCTAAAGTAAGACTAACAAGACGTTAGTTTAAAAAAATCTATGTAGCAATGCGTAAGTATTTGATATTTAAAGTTTTTAACTTTTAGTTTAATAAATCATGACAATTAGGCTAGGACTACAGTAACATATCCCATTTAAAATTTTTAGTGAAGGGAAATTATAATAAAATAATAAGGGCTTATATTTTTTGAGTACCTACCATGTTCCAGGCCTTGTTCTAAGCACCTTGCCTGCCCTTAGCGCTTTCCTAACAAATTCTCTTATGACTATGTTTTTATTTTCTCTATTTTGCAGATGAAGGAACTGAAGCACAGTTACTCATTCAGCAATGGATAAAGGAAGAAGGCAAACAAAGTAACTTGGCACTAGAACCCCTCCTAATTTAATTGAATGATAATTTGTGTGAAGTACTGTAAAACATGTCAAGGAAATTGACTTATTCTCTAGTTTGTAACGAAAATTAGCACTGCATTGCCCAGGAGCCCGCTCCTAAGGGCTCTCCGATCCAGCAGGTTAGCTCCCTTATCACTGCATATGTGATGACTCTGAGGACCTGTTCCCACCTGCCTGCAGTACAGTAAATACCAATAAATCCCTGAGCCACTCAGAGGAGCATCTGTGGCAGGCAGAAGGGAGATGTGAGAGGGAAGGATGTGTGGGAAATACCAGCATTTGACTGTCAAGCATCCTAAGGTCGGTACTGCATCAGGGCGTGCCATGAGCAACAACTGCTCAAGTCTGAGTTCTTTTTTTTTGGTACCGGGAATCAAACTCACGACCTCTCAATTGTCAGGCAGGCTCTGTGCCGCTGAGCTATATCCCCGGCCTAGGACAGCTGCTCAAGAAACTGACAGGACAGCCTCAGTGCCATGCCCTGGTACAAGAGGGAAACACTTATTCCTGTCTGATCACTGCACTTACTCACGAACTGCTGTTACAATAAACCTCTGTAGGAAAACCCACATTTTCTACTCTGATAAAACAGGGGATTAAGCCGCTAAAGCACAAGCATGAAGACCTTTCTCACTTCCTATTATAAAATAGATTTCCTTTCTCTTTTTTCATAGTGATAAGCAAATGAAAAATACATTTAGCTCAGATCTGGCACTGTGTGCTTCATGACTCCAACAAAATCACATTTAGTATTTTGTCACGCATTGATCTGTGTGGAACTCCTCCGAGCTATCTGTGGCTTAGTTCTGCTCTATATAAATAATTAAATTTTAATAAAATAATGTTCATGTTCCAAGTAAATAGTAATATGTTTGGCTGTAGCTATTGATTGGTTTAAGCCTTCTCAGGGCATCTTTGAAGATGACATTTAAAATTTATTATCAGAAAAAATTTTTTCCCTGGACTTATGCCTGTTACACAGTAGCATATAATTACTGCATAACAAATGACCAAACAGTAAAATTGAATATAACCTTCAAAAGAGCTGAAACAACCAGAATATAAAAATCTGGTTTAGTTACTTCAGCCCTTCAGCAATCTTAGCTACTGCTCAGCACAAAAACAATCCTTTATTTTCCAAAACGATGGATGCTTTTTTTTTTTTTTTTTTTTTTACCATATACTCAAAGTACTAATTTTTAGCTGGTTAATCATTTCAAAAAATTACTTTTTTAATTCAACTCCACTGCAAAATATTTTACTTTTTGCTTTAGATTGGTAGGAGCTATAATGATAAGCAATAAATGCATCAGAACTGAGAATATTATTAGCATAAAAACAATAGTTTTAAGCGTGGTTGCATTCAAAGGAAGCCACTTTTGTGAAAATAACTACCAATTAATTAATTAGCAATGAACTGATAAGTGATAGCATAAACCAGTGATGGTGATCCTTTTAGAGCTTTTGATGATCCAAACAGCCTGCTGTAACATCCGTGCCATAGGTTCGCCACCACTGGCACAAACTATTTCTTAAAAAGAGCAACTTTTCAGACAGACTTTGTGTCTAGGCTTGGATATTGCATAACACTGATCAGTGTTACATATCATTTTCTTTGTGAGACTCTTACATTCAGGGAGGATAACATGCAAATATAGATGATTTTGTGTTTTGATACTAGTATCTCCAAACTGATCCTAGGACCTCTGAGATAAGTATCCCCGTGCACAGAGCACCTCCAACTTAGATCAATTAATACTCTGTTTCTTCAGGAAGGATTGAATTTCAGGAATTCAGAAAGGTATTACAAAACAATGTCTGTTGTTCTCAGGGGTTCACAAGGGGAAACAATACAGGACACGTAATTTATAGAATTATTTTATAATAGTCACTCAAAGAATTATATTCAAAAAGAGTACAGGAAATCTGTCCACACACTAAAGACCAAAGAATCCAGCTAAGGGCTTTGATCCCACAGTAATGTCCTGCATGAATCCAGTTGAAAACCTAGAGCCCATAACAATGCCCCCAATGAGTCCAACTGGAGGGCAAGAGCCCATGACAATGTCTCATGTAGGGCTGTTTCACGGATCTGCTTTTGGAAGACCCAAAGGTCAGTGGTGGAAGCTAGAAAGTCTGTGCCAGTGGGATGAAGGATCTGTGCTAGCAGGCTGAGGGATCTGTACTGGAGCCAGGAAGTAATGCACAGAGTAAGAACCAGAGCTCCCCCAAAAAGTACCACAGGCATCCTCAGCAACAGTGAGGTCCCAAGCTCTTCTGATGATAATAGTCAAGTTCTTATCAGGAAAGCCAATGCAACAAGCTTCCCCAAGAGACTGAATGGTGCACCATCTTCCCCTTTATAGCCAGGAAGCAATTCAAAGTGAGGATCAGAGCTCTGCCAAAGAGAGCCATAGCCATTCTCAGTGACAGTAAGGTCCCAAGCTCCTTCAACAATAAGAACAGCCGAGTTCATCAGGAAAACCAGCATGACAAACACCTCCAGGAAAACCAACAGCTCCCTACAGCTTCCAAACAGCTTCCAAACAGTTTCTGAACTTCCTCTTCAGTTCTGCTTTTTATGCAGCCAGCAATAATCCTCAGGTGGGCCTTCTACATCCAGCCCCATGCTGGTTCTGTTCAGCTGTGTGTTACAAGTTGACCAACAGTTGTCAATCCACTACAATGCTAAATCAAATTAATTATATCATTGTCAAGCATGGTATTGCTGCCATCGATAAGATTGTTGCAATAATAAACAAAATCTATGAAAACATTTGTGCATTCTAAAGTTATCATGGTGTTCTAGTTATTTATGCATACTTTATCTTACATACCAACATTTTTACTGGCCTTCCTTGGCCACAAACCCAAGATCTTCCTGCCTCAGTCTCTTGAGTATTGAGATCAGAGGTGTTTAATTGATCTTTGAGAAACTAGATTTTAGTTTGTACATGTGGTGGATTTATTATGTTGTAATAATCACCACCAATGAGTCACCCCTTCCTAGTCCCTACTTCTTTGCAATATCATGTTGCAATTTCTCCTACCAAGAGATGGATACTGCTGGGGCCACAGGTACAGCTTAGTGGTAGAGTTTGCCTAGGATGCATGCGGCCCTGAGTTTGATGCCCAGTACCAAAAAAGAAAAAGATGAAGCCTACATATTTATCTCTCCTTGATGACAGTCTAATATCATGGATGGCTTTGACCAGTCAAATGTGGAGGAACTGACATTGTGTAAGTTCTAAGGCCTTGGTCATTCAAGGCTTTTCTGCATCCACTCTTGCTTTCTCAGAACCAGCCCTCCTATTAAGAAATCCAGGCTAACTGGGTAAGGAGAGATAATAGGTCACTTATCTGGGAGTGCCAGTCCCAGTGCTCTGATTACAGAAGGCCCTCTTGGATCTTCCTACCCAGCTTACCCCAGCCAGCCCACTGCTAGAAGGAATCACATAAGTGACCCCAGATGACACCAAATGAAACAGTTTCTGCAGAACTCAACCCCCGAGTCTTGACCCTCAGAACCACAGCAATAAAAGTGAGTGTTCTTTTAATCCACTAGAAAGTTATCTATGGTGTTCTATCTAAAATATTCTTCTAATCCCCTTATGCAGTGGATAACTGAGGCAGCATAATTTCAGAAATGTAATATAGTCAGCAGCGATCAATAATTGGCATCAATCTTTTTCTTCTTTTCTCAAACAAGGACTTCTGTTATATTAAGCATATCCACACACACAATTCATCATGATTTAGACAAAATGATTTGTTAGGATATAGTGAATTATTAATTTTAAAAGTAATGGTTTCTTAGTAATAAATATATTGTAAAAATAGAATATCATGAAGTTTTAAAACTCATCTAAGGACTTAATGTGAATGATAAATGTGTTTTTAATCCAATAAAGTTGTAGAAAATTTTACAGTGTCTCACAATGTTAGCTTTTGATAAATGTATGTTTAACTTAAATTAATCCTTTATAGAATTTCATATGCTTTGTGTATATATTTAGCATAATTATGGAAAGAAGTCTTGTGCTCTATATTTAATCCTAATAGAAAGGGGTTTAAGTCATGACATGGAAAATAATTAAACAAATAAATTTTGTAATAGTTCATTTTTAGTACAAATTCTGCTTATCTATACTGGATAGAACTGACTCTAGTTTTCATTTGTAGTATATGTATATTAGCCAGTTATGTTTTGTAAAAAATACTCATTACAATCAACAACTGGGATCTCTTCTTACTGAAAAGTTTTTGCATATCAAAGGAAATCACTAACAAGGTGAAAAGAAAATCCACAAATTGGGAAAGAAATTTTAACCAAATGTCTTTCAGACAAAGGACATTTAAGAATTTAAAAAATTAGGCCCCCAAAATTCAAAGATCCAATACAAAAATGGGCATCTAAGATGAATATAGACTTTTCAGATAAAGAAATACAAATGGCAAATAAATACATGAAAAAATGTTCATCATTAGTCATTTGAGAAATGCAAATTAAAATCCACATCTCATCCCAGAAAGAATGGCTACTAACAAGAAAGCAACCAATAACAAATGCTGAAAGGGTTGTGGGGAAAAAGGAACCCTTCTCTACTGTTGGTAGGAATGTAGACTGGTGCAACCACTGTGGAAATCAGTCTGGAGATTCCTCAGGAAACTGGGATTAGAGGTCCCATTCAACCCAGCTATTCCCCTCCTGACTATTTTCCCAGAAGAACTGAAAACATCATACTGCAGCAACACATGTGCACCCATATTTATAGCAGTGCAATCTGTAATAGCTAAATCTTGGAAACGACCCAAATGTCCATTAACTGAGGAATGGATAAAAAAGACGTGGTATTTTTATACAATGGAATGTTACTCAGCTATAAAGAAAGATAAACTAGAGGCTTTTATAGGTAAATGGATGCAACTTGAGACCATGCTTGTAAGTGAAATAAATCGGACTCACATGTATAAACATCATATTGCCTCCTTAGTATAAGAACCTGGAAGAATAAATAAAATCAGAAAAGTGCAATGATATTGTGAAAGGGAAAGAAACTGCTCAAATTGGAAAGAACAACTGGGATGAAGGAAAGAGAAAAAAAGAGAAAGAAGGAGGGGAAAAATAGGTATATTTATATGCACAAGAAAGCTAAGATAATCAATACTAGTTTCTGTTTTTTATTGAAAGGAACCGTTAATGTTTAACCTTTTCTGATCAATTTTGTGTACCTATATCTGGTAACCTGAACAACTACTTTGAAGATAACAATATGCAATGTAACACCTCTTGTTGATATCCTCTCACCTTGTTCTGAAATCCTGTATCATTTTAATTGTTTTTATGTTGTTTTGTTTATGCCTATGTTTTTGTTATTTTGTTTCTGCTACTTTCTCTTTAAAATTAAAGAAAAATATAGTATATACAAGGATAGCTGGGATAAGTGTATTGCTGATGTCTATCATCTCTTGAAAGGAACAGTTAATGCTTAAATATTTTTTTCTTTTCTCTTGACCAATTTTGCATGCTTATCTCTGGTAATCGGAACAACCAACTTGAAGACAACAATATGCAATATAACAAGCATTGCTGAATTCCTACCATCTTGTTTGATGAAGCTCTGTATTGTTTCTAATGTTTTTTTTATTACTTGTTATTGCCTTTAATTATTTGATCAATCTTGCATTCTTACATCCGGTAATTTGAGCAACTTTATTGAAGATAACAATAAGTAATATAACAACCATTGTTAATTCCCATCATCTTGTTTTGAAATCCAGTAATGTTTTCATTATTTTTGTATTGTTTTGTTTTTTGTCTTCATTGTTGTTGCTATTGTTTTTTTCTCTTTAAAATTAAAAAAAATACTCATTAAAAATTGGTATCTCTAATCACATTTACTCTGCCAGAACCTATATGAAAACATAATAATTTAGTTTTAGTGAAGAAGAAACCCAAGTTACTCTCTGCTATAACTTGTGTACATTTCTTTTATGACAGCCACAAGATCAAGTAATTGCATAATCTAAATATCCTGACTGCATAGGGCCCAGTGGGGAGATATTCAGAATCATCTAAATATTCATTATTCTATCATCATACATACATTGTACATCATATGTATATCATGTCTTATCATATTTTTTTATGTGAGATATATTTTGTAATATTCATGATGATGAAACGCACAGATAGGGAGGAATTAAATCCCCAGATATCTTCTTTGGCACCTTTTAACTAAATACCAAACAGATACATTATTACTATAAACTACTATAAAATGTTAAATACTATTTGTTTCATTTGTGTTTATAGCATCCAAAGTGATTCTGTTAAAGCTAAGTCAAGGGGCTGGGGATTTAGCTCAGTGGCAAAAGCTCCTGCCTGGCAAGCACAAGGTCGTGAGTTTGGTTCCCGGTACCGGAGAAAAACCAACGAAAGCTAAGTCAAATCACATCTTTCTTCATTTTAAAACTCTCCCATGATTCCCACCTCACTTGAATAAAAGCTGAAATCCTTACCGCCGCCCAAAGGTCCTGTTTTATCTCACCTTGCCCCATTCCCTCTGTAACCTTACACCCTATTCCTCTCTTCCCTCTCACTCCAGCCACGACCAACTCCTCACTACCATGAGCCTGCCGGGCAGTTCCTGTCTCAGGCACTTTGCGAGCTTCTTGGCCTTGCTCTTATATATCCACAGGGGTAATTCCTTTATATCTTTTTTTAGTAAGAACATTTGCTATTCTATGAAAAGTCTCCTTTTCACATTTTACTTCTACAGCCAATGGAACACACTATATTCCATTACAAGCTTTGCTTCCTTAATACTTATACTATTTATCTATCAGTTTCCTAATTAATTAACACATTAGCTCCATCAGAGAGAAAAAATCTGCTCTTCTAAGAATAATGCCTGCCACATAGTAAGCCCCTACTGCATATTTATGGAATGAATAAACACACATTCTATGCTTATGTTAGTGATTATAAAATGCTAGACATTGTATAGGGCTCTGGGGTACAAAGGTAACAAAGACATATACCTGATCTTGCAGATCTCACAATTGGTGGGAGAGTTTCCAACCCATGACCGTGTTTGGGTGAAAATATATATTTATATGCATAGTCATGGATCCCTTAACATTTTGATCATACTTATCTGGAAAGGGAGATGCCATAACATTTTGATCAATGATGGCTGTGTACATAATGGTTCTCCCTTTAGATTATATTACCCATTGATGTAGCTGTCTTAATTTATGTACTCTGTGATCATACAATAATGAAATCACCTGATGACACTTTTCTCAGGACATATTTCAATGGTTAAGCAATGCATGACGGTATATTATAGTCAAAGGCTGTGGAGCTCAGCTAAGGAAGGAGCTGAGTAAACACATACCAAAAGTCTTCATATTTTGGAAAGTATTTATCCTCCTTGTAAGCACTGAAATCATATGGAAGAAAAGGTGTGATGAACTCTTCATACATTGGCATGTACTTCTCTCAATTGAGTAAAAGTCAGGACGATGAGCATTAACAATTTCAGCACCTAAAATAGATAAAAACAGGATAAGTGCTTCTAAAAATCTCCTCCTGCTTCAGCGAAATTTCTGTTGTGTTAAAAATTTACCAAGCTCAAAGAAGATATGTGCAATATTTGTATAAATAATACCAACAAAGTTGGCACTGAAGGCACTATTTGGAATGTCTTGAAAAAATAGCCCAGTTGGATCCCTATGTCTAGAGAAAACACAGTATCTACTAAATCAAAATATGTTCTGTCAAAAATCACATTCATAGTGTTATACTGAAAGCATAGATGGTGAAGACAAAGGTATCCTTTCCTGTATTTGTCAAATCAAATATAACGCAGGACAAAGCACATAAACTGAGCCTGTAAATGTGGGATCTTATGATATCAGATTCCTATAAATAAGTAAGGTACTGAGACAAGGTCAAAATAGCTAACAGTCAGCGAAATCACAGTAGCTATTCTAGGGACTGCATAGAATATTATATATACAATAAAGTTGTGGATTACAGAGAATATTGAAAAGCAACATATTCACCCAATAAAAATTAATTTAATTTAAAAGGTAATGGCTACTCAGTATATAAAGATCATTCTAGAAAAGAACAAGTTAAAAGAATAAAATCTTCTCAGCTAAGACTCACTTAATCCCATTTTACCATAAGACTGTACAAATGAAAAGTGCGTCACAGACAAATGAAGTAATTAGACAGGATCATGTCTTGGAAATACACTAGACTCTAAGATCAGATTGTCTTAGCCAGTTGTGTCATGTTCAAATATTTGGTAAAAGACAGGTAAGATATCTGGAAGTATCTAAAATAGTATGACCACTCCCATATCCACTCATTTTTGTATCCAACATTATTTTTCAATAATTGTGTGCCAGGAAGTAGGCTCAGCACTAAGATACAAGGAATGTGACCAGATATCTTTGCCCCTATGGTGGGGAAACATCTCAATCTAGTGTGCTCAGTGCAGAGACAGAGATGAGCAAAGGTGTTATGCAAGCCCAGAGAAGTGACATACAACCCAGTGTTGGAGATTCGGGACATGCTTCAGCTCGAGATGGGAAATACAAGCAGAGATCTGAGGTATCAGAAGAATCTGTCAGGGAGCGTATAGGGTAGCTACATTTGTAGAAGACAACAGAAAATGTATATAGATTCTAGATGAAAGAGTTAAGTACATTTGGGAAACTGTACAGTCACCATTCATATCCATGGGGGCCTGAAGATACCAAAATTGGCAGATGTTCAAGATTCTTAAGGTATAACATTTTCACACAAGCTAAGCACATCCTCCAAGATACTCTAGATTAGGTACTATATTACTTATAATACCCAATACAAGTGTTTTATAAATAGTTTGTGTGTGTATTGTTTAAGGAATAATGACAAGGGACAAAAGACCTATATGTGCTCAGTAGGGATGCAAACATCGTAGGCCTAACCACATAGTACATGGAGAGGAAAAAACGGATCTGTGAAATGGCAGAAGGCCCCAGCAGGGTCTGCCTCTATATCCCTCCATTCACATGGATTCAGCACAGTGTTTCTTGCATGGCAAATTCAAGTTTTGTCCTTTGGCATTTTCTGTAACTTTTTTCAGTCTGCAATTGATTGAGTCTGTGGCTGTGAAACCAGTGGGTGCAGGGGGCTGCCTCTACCTCGTCTGTGAAGACTGGTGTGGAGAATTCTAGAACTTAGCGAGAGATGAGGATGGCAGGAGTCAGAGATCATCTGAGCCACATCAAGGAATTTGGGCATGGTTTGGTCATCAGTGGGAAACTCTGCAAGTTTGTAAAAAGGAGAGACGGATGATCAGGTTTATATTTTAGCAGTATCTCCTTACCGTGATGTGGAGACTGGGTCCCAGAGTGAACAGAACCCGGAGCAGCACTGCAGCTGACATTCTGGAAATGTGGTTGGAGCAAGAAATGGATGTTTATGCTACAGTTGTGGGGTGCTTATTGACTCAGCACATTTATTTTGTCATAGGATTTGTGTGCTTTATTGCTCTAATATGATTACTGAAAGAGAAATTAGAACACAGGGGGCTAGGATGAACCTGAAAGAACACCAACTTGTACACGAAGATAGAAAGGACAAAAACCTCATGGAGAAGCCCGGAGAGAAACAGCGATACAAAGACAACCAAGAAGGCGTAACCACAAAGTGGAGAGGTTTGGATCTGAAGGAATGAATTAGAAGAACATATGAGGCCAGGAAGGAACCGGCGTGTTCCAGTGCTAATAGGCAGAGCTGGTGAAAAACAGCTTGATGAGGTCAGAGGAAAGAAGCAAATGACAAGGATAGAGTCCCCACAGAGAAGATGGAAAGCAAGCCAATGTTCATCCAAACATTCATGCTTATAAAAGAGAAAGAAAGGATTGATCTCACAGCTGATCTTCAGCTGTAGGAAGAATGCTGTAAGTGTTGCTGTCAGTGGGAAATCATTGATCACACTCAACTTCCTGATGAAGTCAGGACCCCTACGATCCCGGTACACCAGCAACTATGCTGACTGGAGGTCAGGAAGACCAGATGCTACACAGGCTGGTGTCTGAGGTCTGCTCTCTGCCTTTATCCCCCCACCCTTTTTTCTCCTCCTCTGTCTACCTCCCCATTCCCACACACCTGTTTGCCCAGAATCAGTCCAGCTGGGAAGTGTGGTGACCCGGTCACCTGAGCTGATGTTACAGAAAGAGAGGCAGAGAGGAGACTCAATTGTTCTTTTAGTTGTCCCTTTCTCAGTCTTGCCCTTGAATTTTCCCTGGGGATCTAGGCTCCCTCTCAGCACAACTCTTTCCCCTTCTTCACCTTGGGCCTGTTGAGTTCAATGAAGAGTTAATTTAACAAATATGTTTACCTGCAGTTCTACCAATATCTGCCAGGTTCCTATAAGCCACTACTGCTTATTTACTGAATTTAGAAAAGTCTGTTGTTCAGGCCCCAGGATCAGAGAAAAAACTTACAAAATCCCAGTCTCTAAAGAGGAGATAAATTTGATCTGTTCTCCTGTGCAGAGTCCAGCTGAAAGGACTTCCTTACTCCATGCCCTCTTCTGTCAGAGTACGAAGAGAAAACGGGAGAACGCGGGGGCACAATGATTATCTGGCTCCTGGATTCCTTCTCAGACTGATCATTGCAGTCAACACACAGACATCACCTTCCCAGACCTCCCACCACCCTCCAGGGATAAAAATGTCCCCTGTAATTTTTATCACATTGCTGGTCCCCGGCTAACCTTTGCGTTTGTTGCCAGAGTGTACACTTTTTCAGAGTCAAATTCTGACACTCGAGTCTTGTCATCATGGCTAGTGCAATGTCTGGCCAACAATAAATAGAAAGGAGAATATTTCTTAAGTGAATGGATGGCCCTTCTTTATAAATCTAAAGATCACACATCTTTAAATTCTGCTTCAAGCATTTTATGGTGGGAAATTATTTTCTTTGTGGTGGGGCAATTGGACACTCATAAATGTTTTAGGTATACTCGCCATAGATAGATCTATTTCGTTCTTTTAGAAAGTGTGTAAGTTAATGTGTCTGGACTAACCTGTAGACCTAACTAATTTCCTGCCATGGAACTCTCTGTCTGTGGAAAGAGGCATTTCATATTAAAGAAATAGCATTTGTAAGAAGAAACAGCTTATGATCACTGAGGGTAGATTTACAATGTGCTAAAAACTCACGTACATGGTCCAGCCTCTCACCAGCACAGTGACCTTGCAAGGACTTTTTGGTGCTGAGCCTGCATAGATGCAGTGCCACCAAGTGGTGTCTCACAGAACCACAGGCTGCTTTGTAAGAAGGAACTTCCTTTTCTGGAGACCACACACACAGTTTTTGTGTGTACAACTTCAATACTTGGGTAGGCCACAGGTGTGCAAACTTTTGGCTTGCTGAGCTACCCTGAGTGCAGAGAAACTGTCTTAGACTTCATGTAAGATATATAATATGGTTACTGCTTCTAAATAAAAATTCATTTTAAAATATTTTAATTTATTAAGTTATTTTACAAAATAGTGCAAGCCCAAGTTAATCAGATAATTTCTATGTCTGCTTAATAACAGTAAATGCCTGTCTTCACAGGTATATATACCTTTTGGTAGGTTGAAATTGTGCATTGGTAATCGTTGCATTTTCCTTGACAAGTTGCACAAGTGCATGTCTGATGCATGCAGGTCTCCATTTGACTGACTATGTATGGCGGGCCCGGGAGGTGGAGTCAATGCTGCACTGTGTCCTTCTGCACGGTCTTCTGTTGTGGTCTATATAGTCCATCCTCAAGCAGGCATACGTGGGTCATAAAAAAAATTGCTAAAGTTCCCATGAAGTTAGTAATCTCGCTAGGCCACATTGCCAACTGTCCAGGGCCACATGCAGCCTGCAGGCTGTAGTTTGGACTTGCCTGTTTGGGCTAATCAAATCAACAGAAAATTTTCCAGAATTCTGAGTGTTACAGCCCAAAGCCAAATATATATGTATTTTTTTTAATAAATCAACTCTTCTTATGAAAAAATAAAAATAAAGTAAGTCACCTTAGCACTAACAGTGAGGGGGCGTGGATGTATTCTGATAAAGTGGCAAGTCTAAATTTGTGCAGTTTATATTTTCCACTTGTGGAACACCTGGTATAAAGATTTATTATAAACATTTTTTTTAAAATAAGTGTTAAAGACAACCAATGTCTTAATGCTGGATTCCATAAAAAGAAATAATCTCAGTCAGTACTGATCCAGAATCTACTATGTACTAGGATCGAACCCTTTTACCCATATTAATGTATTTAATCCTTAATGATATAGGTACTGATGTTATCTTAACTATGTGACCTTGTTTATAATTAATTGCTTATTGTTGTACCTAGATGTCCCCCCAAAGCCTCATGCAGTTATAGATGGAGCTCTTCAGAGGTGGCTGGATCTAGGGGTGTGTGATGCTGGAATCAAGGATGTGACACTGGGATTGATTCATGGTGCAATGCTAGGATTAAGGCTGCCCCACCCTGGGTATGAGTGGCCCCAAGCACAGGTAGCCTGGGTAGAATATAAGGGACAGAAATCTGGTCATTGCTTGTCTCTTGCTGCTTGCTTCCTTGTGTCTGCACGAACTGTTTCTCCTCTACAGTGCCCCTCTGCCATGCCACCTTGCCTTGGAGCCAACCACGAGCCTATACAAAATGTGAGCCAAATAAGCCTTTCCTCCTTTAACTCTGTGTGTCACGTATTTGTCTCAGCAATGAGAAAATTAACTAAGACAGTTATGTTACCAGTACATTAATCTTGAGTAAAACAGAAAAATTAATTTCATGGAGTTAGTATAGAAAAGTATCCATAAAATAAGAAGATAAGAAGTTGATCATCCCATTCAATATTTTGTCAAAGGTGAGAATTTACCCAAGAATGAATACAAAAATATGTCTTTTATAATCTACTTAGTTAAGTAATAATAATAAGTAAAAACAAATTGTAGGTGGGCAACTCACTCGTGCAATGAAATCAAATGAAGGATTTATATGAATGTGCATTATACCTCACAAAATAAACTCACATTAAACAGCAAACGTTTATAAACAAAGACTTATTCATACCAAGCATTGCACATTTCTGTCACTTGGTGTCTGTTTTCCAACCAGGAACACTGATGTGGGTGATCTTGCCTGTTTCAAAATATTGGGTAATTAGACACTTAACTGCACTGAACTCCTGTTTCAAATAGAAAAGCTTGAGGTAAAATATAATAAAAAACTATTTAATATTTAGTAGAATTACTCTAAAGCTGCTCAAACCTTTGACACATATTTACTAAAGAAATAGTTACTGGTACATATTATAAAAGTACCAAAATTCTTAATGCATCCTAAAGACAGAATACAAATTTAATCATAAAGAAAAGAAATGAAAAATCTTTGGTTTTAAAGCAATGTTTACTCATCAGTATTGAGCAGTTTAAATTAGAATTTCAGTAAACTTGACTTTTGAATATGATTTCTCAGTTGTCAATTTAATTTGTGAAAATTATTTTATTTGAGATTTAGAACCACGTTAGAGAAGTGGCAAAAGCAGAGATTGCCTTCCTTGCTTTATGAGTGCTGAATAGAAGTTAAAATCTCATCATATGAAATATTAACAGTATTAAAGATAATTGTATAAGATTATGTCAAATATTATTTTATATTTCTTGCATTTTGTTGCATTTTTTAATAACCAAGCTCTCAAAGATTTTAGAATATTATTATTTTAAGTGATTTTCATTATTAAAGGAAAATTTAAAGGGATAAATAGAAGTAATTCTAGTAGAAAAAAATAATCAACACATTGCAGGTTGGACAATGGTGAATACTATAACTGGGGAATAGTCTATTTAGATTATGAAATTAAGACAAAAAGCCTGATTTTTGCTAACCTGTATTAATTAACTACATCATGGCTAAAGTATCTCCATAACTGTAAGTTAACAATTATGAAATTGTTTCACACAGTAATTACAATAGCTAAAACTCCGACAGTAAGCCCTTGACCAACCCAGAAGTTCCATCCCAGGAGACATGTTCATAAGTCGGATTCGCTGGTAAGACAACAAAGTGAGTCTTACACAGTACACCTGTGAAAGTTTGAAATTCGAATGTTCATGAATCAGGGATTTACTTATTTATCCATGTGCTGGGCATTATTCTAAGCTTTGTTAAGCAGCTCATTTAGTACTCATTACAAGCAAGTCAGGTTCTGAGTTTACAAATTAGGAAAGGCGGATACAGAGAAGTCAAGAAATTTGTCCAACCGTGCTGAGGCTCATGAGTCCTGGAGCTCATGGCCTTTGAAATTAAGCACCGGGCCCCAAAGTTGTATCCTGAACACAGCACTCTGTACTGATAGGGCAAAAACCAAACATGGGATTTCTGAGATGGATAACAAAGTCAATTGTTTGCAGGCCTTCTAGGAAGCCCTTTTCTGCTAAATAATGCAAACCAAATGCAAAAACATAAGTCCATCTGTGTATCTAAACAAACTCAGATGCTCCTTCATCCAACTCATTCAGATACCACCAGATGTTCTTAAACACTCACTATATTTCTGTCTATGTATTAGAAAAACCTGTTGTGGAGAGACAATTTAGTAGAAAGACTTTGTTTGCCCTTTTCTTATCATGAGAATAATTTGAAGTAGAGCGATGCTGAGAAAACCTCCAAGTGGTATTGTGGGATGTGACAGATATTGTGGGATCTCAGCATCCTCTGTGGGCACAAAGTGTCCTTCTTCACAAAGTCTATCTCCCTCTTTTTTATCATCTGTCTTTTATTTTGCTCTTTAAGTTATTTATACTTTGGGCTTCTTGTAGAAGAGAAAACCATGCAATACTAAACCTTCTGTGTCTGACTTATTTTGCTTAGCATTATGGTTTCAAGGTGCATCCATTTCCCTACACGTGACTGAAATTTTTCATTTTTTATAAGAGAGTAGTACTCCATTGTGTATAAGTAACATATTTTCATCTATGTTTTGATTGATGGGCTCATAGGCTGCTTCCAAGATTTAGCTATCATGAGTTGTACTGCTGTAAATATAGTTATGCATGTATCATTGTAGTAGTATGTCTTTAACTCTTTTGGGAAGATACTCAGACAAAGTATAACTAGTTCAAATGTAATTTCTGTTATTTAGGGGTTCTTTTTAGTTTTTTGTTTGTTTGTTTGTTTGTTTTCCAGTACCGGGAATTGAACTCATGACCTCATGCTTGCCAGGGAGGTACTGTGCTACTGAGCCACTGAGCTAAATCCCCAGCCCCTTGTTATTTAGTTTTTTGAAGAATCTATATACTGGTTTCCATAGTGATTTCACTACTTTACATTCCTACCAACAATGTAGAAGTGTTCATGTCCCTCCAAAGCCTCATCAGAATTGTTTTTTGTGTTTTTTTTTTTTGTTTTTTTTTTTTGTTTTTCCAAGACCAGGAATTGAACTCATGACCTCGCGCTTGCCAGGCAGGTACTGTGCTGCTGAGCTAAATCCCCAGCCCCTGTTTTTTGTGTTCTTGATGATAGCCATTCTTTCTACAGTAAGATGAAATCCTGGTTTTATTTTGATCTGCATTTCTTTAAAGACCAAAGATGATGAACATTTTTTCATGAACTTATTGGCCACTTGCACTTCTTTTGAGAAGGATCTATTCCTTTCAATTGCTCATTTTTGATTGAGTCTTTTATTTTTTGGTAGGGTTTACTCTTTTTGAGTTCTTTATATATTCTAGATATTAGTCCTCTGTCCAAGGAGTAGCTAGAAATGTATTGTAGTACTGTTGATGACACAAAGAAAAATAAGAATTGGCATATAGTAAAAACCAACTAAAAGCAGCAACTATGCCACCCTTAAAAATAGAAAATAAATCAGCAACAATATAGAATAGAGTTATGGACAAACAATATTGACATAACATAAGAAAATAGATTTTCAATAATAGAAATATAATGACAAACTGAATACTTACATACAGCGAATATCTACTAAAAGCAACAACTATGGCACCATTAGCAAGAGAAAAATAATTAGCAATAATAACATAAACTGAATAGCTAAATTTAATAAAGCTTAATAGTAATAATTTCTTGTACATTTGTATATCTTGTGTTATATCTATTTCTGCAGCAAACCCTGACTAATACAATTCATTTTAGCTTTTGCACTGTCATTTTTCCCTTCTGGTATCAGGTTTTTTTGTTTTGTTTTGTCTTTTTGAGACAGGGTCTCTCTATGCAGTTCAGGCTGGCCTTGAACTCACTTTGTAGCCCAGGCTGGTCTCAAACCTGCAATGATCCTCCTGCTTCAGCCTCCTGAGTGCTGGGATTATAGGTGTGTGCCACTGCGCCCGGCTATGGTATCAGGATTTAGCAAGGCCCTTTCTCTTAGCATTTTTTGATTGAGTAGACAAGAGGATAATTGGTGCAGGATCAAACCATTCTAATTACTAATTTCTTAGTGATAACATTTCTAGTAAGTTAAAAGTAGTCACCATATAGGGGTATGCACTAGTCTTGACTAAAACTTCAGACACAAAAACAACTATAAATATATATATATATATATTGACAGCAAGGTAGCTGTGAAGACTTATGACTTACAAAGATTAAATTTATTGTATAACTGCATCAGTCAGTGTTTACTAGGGAAGCAGATAAAACACAAGATATACAAATGTACAAGATATGATAAGTTTGGCTTACAACGGTCAGCCACAGAGTTGGATGAGGAAGCCTGCAGAGGGTGTCTACAAGCTGGAGATTGAAGAGCCCAGGCTCAGGCCTGGAGCTCACTGCAGCGTCCGTGCAAGTCCACATCAAGAGGCTGATGGGTCTGCGACGGAATGCTGAAGAACCTATGATGAAGGCCGGAGAGCCTACACCAGAAGGCGGGAGAGTCCCAGGCAGAAGCCGAACAGTCTGCACCAGAAGTCAAGAGACGACCAAGCTGAAGGCAAAGACCGGAGCTCCTCCAAAGAACCAGTAGCCAGTCCCTCCTCAGTTTCCATTTTTATGCACCCTACCCACCCTGGGGATCTGGGGGTCCTCTACACCCACATCCTCTGCATGCCTTCCTCTTACACAGGCTCAGGATGAATACAAACTAAGCACCCTGGCTCCCTGCTGAGTCACTTAGCCAAACCTCTAGACTCCCCAAGTTGACACAATGTATCAGCTGTAACAATAACATTATGTTTACCTTTAACAATTCCTCTCTTGGAGAAGAGAGAATAATTGCATAAAGTTTACTTCTGCTTTCTTATAAACAAAGGCTGTCAGATTTGTACAGTATATAGCTCAGATTTAGGAAAACATTTGTTTCAAGCGAACGCCTTGACTTGTCCTGTATATTAATAGTTTAAAAACGCTTTCATAGGGAAGCATCACAATTCACCAGATACAAAATTTAGATATAGATACATTTAGTCAAAATCTAATTTCTTTCCAAATCAGCAGGATCGGGGAAGTTGTAAAGAGCATCATTTTCATGGTCCCTTTCTTAGGGAAGTTGTTCTTTTTCTAATTATCTCTTCATTGATTTTAGGGCCAAGTTTTCCTTAAAAACTGGTCTTCATGGTCTCCCACTTTACTGAATGAGCACTACAGAATTCAGGTGCATGGTCATTCGTACAAAGGCTAACAGAACAATGCTCCTGTGAAAACCGAGTAAAGACTTAGTCCTGAGTGGATACATCCTGAAAATCCTAAAGGGCAGAGAAGGTTCCCAAAACAATTGCATTTGACATAGATTCTCTTCATTTAAAAAATGTGGTAAAATACGCATAACATAACATTACCATTTTAAGCACCTTAAGTGTCAAGTCAGTAGTGGTCATATGTTATTCATGCTGTGCAGCCACCGTACCATTATTTTCCAGAATGTTTTCATTAACCTAAACTTCAATTTTATACTCAATATTTATTTTAGGTACCTCATATAAGTGGAATTATAGATTACTGGTCCTTTTGTATCTTGTTTATTTAATATAGCAGCATATCTTTGAAGGTCATACCCATTGTATCATGTATTAGAAGTTAACATATTTTTCACTAAGTTACATTCCTCTCTACTTTTTAATAGCTATAAAAATCAAACTTTTGTTGATAATTTATTTGTAAGTTTCTCTGTGTCCATAATAAGGACTTTTTCTTTTTGCTCTCAATAAAGCCATCATTTACACAACAGATGGCAGATGTTAGTGAAGAGCTGTGTGTATGTATGTGTGATAATTAACTGTGATGTCAATATGAATGCATCAAGAATTGCCTACCACACTAGTGGAACACAATTCTAAGTGTGTCTGGAGGATTCACTTGCAAGCTGCAAGCTGCAGAGATAAAACCCACCCTGGACAGGGGTGGCACCAACAAACAGGCTTGTAGCCTCGATGGCATAACAAGAGAAAGAAGGAGGAAATCCTTCCTCTTGCCTTTTGGGAGGAGCTCCAGCTTTTGCCATTGCCTTTGGATGTTTGTCTACAACTGGTTTCTAGCACAGACTCTGTAGCCTTGTAGTGCAGACTCTACTGCCTTCTAGCCTAGATAATCTCCTTCAGCTTTCTGAAACGGACTCACACTGTACTCTGCAGTGAGGTTCAAGGTTTCACCTTTCAACTGGATCCTCAGCTCTTCAGTGTACAGATGGCCTTTTTTGCATTCTTCCACCCCTTATTCCACAGACACCTATTATGAGCTTACGCTGTAATATATAGTAATATAACATATACTATATATATTATATGCTATATATATTTTATTACTATATATTAAAACATATATATATTTTTTTTCTTTTTTCTTTTTCTGTTTTTTTTTGTACCTCGGATCGAACTCAGGACCTTGTGCTTGGCAGGCAGACTCTTGTGCCACTGAGCTATACCCCCGGTCTTAAAATATATATTATTAAATCTGTCCCTCTTGTGAACCCTAACTGATGCAGTGTGTATGTGCGTATCTGAGTAGATAGTCATGAATCAGGCTATGTGTATGCAATGTAAAAAATTAGCCGAATGTTATTTTGGCTGGTGAGGTTTGTAGGTATGTGATGAATTTGGTAGAAAACAATTCCCAAGGTTATAGATTCAGATAAACACTGGAAATTGTCGCTTCTGGATCCCTCTCTTTCCTCCTTCCTAAATATAGCTTTTCCACCTGAACCTGGTCTTATCCTTATTTCTCTGATCCTAGGAGCTCATGTACTCTTTGAGTTGCACCTTTCTCTTAAAGTAAGACTTGATCTCTTCCTCCAGCTTTGGACCATCTGCAAAGCAATGGTTAAAATCTCTCTAATAGCTTGATCAAATTTTACCTATATAAAATTAAATTATTTTCTTTCACTCCATCTTATTTTTATTTTTATTTATTTATTTTTTTGTCTTTTCTTCTGGTACCAGGAATCGAACTCACGACCTTGCACTTGCCAGGCAGGTGCTTTGCCGCTGAGCTAAATCCCCAGCCCCCTCACTCCGTTTTTTTCTGATAGAAGGCTCATAATTCAACCATCCATTTGTGAAAACTCAAGATAGTTTATGATGTTTATCATGCCAATTTTATATTACCTTATTCACTTTCAGTATTCCAAATCAGTCTAATTCCCCATGTCTTCTGCAAGAGGCACTGTCAAATAAAACTTTGTATGAGGATGGAAATGCTTTGTATTTACTCTGTCCAACAAATGAGGTTGCTGTGGAATTTAAAATGTTCCTTAATTGTAATTTTAATAGACATATAGCTACTGGCTGCAGAGTTGAACAGAATAGCAATAGTTACCTCTATGCAGTATCTCCTATGTCCCGCCAAGGAAGTACACTGCATCCGGAGTAAATACAATGAAGAATCTCTTGAAAGCTCTCAGTGGAACTCATGGCTCACAAGAAAAAGTACAAATTACACAAGAAAGAATTACTTAATTTGTTCCTAAACTACTTTAACAACTAACATTACTCTTGAGGACTCTCTCTCTTCCCCTAACCTAACCCAATTATTCACTGGTCACACCTTGCATTTTTTCTCTTTTATGTTCATGCTATTTCTTTTGCCATTTTTGTTTTGCCTCTGCTTGTCAGAATCCTGCCCATCTTTCAAGTTACACTTCAAATATGTGTCCTCAAAGTGTTTCCAGTTCTATTTTCACCTCCAAGGTGAGAGTAAAGCCTTCTGCATCTTGTTCCCAGGGTACTTTATTTGCATCTAACATCACAGATCTTAATTTGTGCTACAATAACTGTAAATATTTATAAATCCAAATTCACCTAATATAATAAATTTAATACACTCTCTTGTTTATTTATTTTAATATTTTTAAGGCATTATTGCTTATTCACTGTCTCATACATGGGAGGTTCTTATTTAGTGTAGAAACTGAGCATAATATCAAATTTACCTTATATGGAAGAACATGCTCAGAGCCACCTTCACATTGAAAAACTAAGACAAATAATATGGAAAACATCTGCCTCATGTTTCTTTTTAAGTGACTTTAAATTAGTAGTTTATGCCAGAATAAGATGTTACTGTATCTATGCCTTGTAGCTAAAATGTAAAATGTAGCTATGTGTGAAGGCAGCAAGTTAGTTTACCTGATAGGTTTTGGTACCATGTATAGCATAAAGCAGAAAGTATTTTCCTTCTCTGTAGATCAAGGTAAACCTGCCAGCTCTCTTGACAAAGTCCAGTCCATGGTAAATGCTCTTTAAAGCACCCTCTCCTTTTATAGCAAATTTTTATCTGTAGAAAAAAATGGAGTGTCAGTACTATAGGAACCAGGCCTAGAGAGAAGCTGTTTGTCCAGATGAAAGGCAAAGTAGCTTTAAATTTTGGATATTAACTCCTTATCAACTATATGGTTTGCAAATATTTCCTTCCATTCTGTGCGTTGTCTTTTGTCAGTTATTCCTTTGTTTTACAGAAGCTTTTTAGTTTAATGTAATTCTACTTGTTAATTTTTACTTTTGCTGCCAATGCTTTTGGTGTCATACCCAAAAACTCTTGGCCAACTTCAAAATTAAGGAACTTTCCCCCTATGTTTTCTTCTAGGAGTTTTATGATTCCAGCTCTTAGAGTTAAGTGTTCATTTCCAGTTAACTTTGTGTATCATGTAAGATATCTTTTACATTTGGATATCCAGCTTTCTCACACCATTTATTGAAGAGACAATCCTTTCTCTAGTATGTATTCTTGGTGCCCTGTGAAGATTAGTTCATTGTAGATTCTTAGGTGCATTTCTCAACACTCTCTTCTATTGCATTAGTCTGTGTGGTTTTGTCCCAGTATCATCCTGTTTTGATTACTGTAGCTTTGCCATATTATTTTAAATAAGAAAGTGTGCTGCCTCCAACTTTGCTCTGCTTTCTCAGGATTGCTTTGGTTATTTCAGATTTCTGTGATTCCATACAAATTTTAGTATTACTTTCTCTATATTTTGGAAACAAATATATAAGAACTCATTGAACTTGATAGCAAAAATACCCAAATAACCCAGTTGAAGTATAGATCTAGTACCTTAGTACATTTTTCCAAAGAAGACACATAAATGGGCAACAAATATATGAAAAGATGTTCAATAGTACTAATAATTATGGAAATGCAAATCAAAACCAGTAAGGTATTGCCTTAGCACTTGTTAGGATAGCTTTGGTCATATCCCAGGCCCAGCAAAACTCAGCTGAGAAGGGCAGAACTGAAACTCTGTAATCTGGAATGTCACACTCTCCACTTTGTCTTTCTTTTTCCTCCAATACAGTTAATAACATTGTTTTCAGCTCACTTGAAATTTAAATACTGATCTGCTATTTTTCATCCTTAACCCAGTCATTATAACTTGACTCCCCACCTTTGAAAGAGGATGTGTCTAATGATGCTGCCTCTTTTTCCCCATCCCTCTTTCAAGGTCTGTCAGCTGTACTCCTACTTTCCTACTGCCTGGATGGTTAACATTCAGGCTTTGTTCTGTGATCATAATTAAACCTCCCATGTTTTTTCTGTAGGTTGACTCCAAAAAGCTGAAAAGCAATAAACAGAATTTACATTATTATGACTAAATATTTTTGCCTTCAGGACCAACTAGCATGTTATAATTGTGATCCCTTCCATGTGCTTCCCTGGTTAAGACACACATTACCTTCAAAAGAGAATGTTCAGGTCATTTCCAGGAAGATGGTGGAATGATGAGTAGCAGAAAAACAGCCTTTACAAGATTTGGAATACAGATGCTGGAATAAAGCAACTTGAGGAAGAGGAGGCAGGAAGTGGGTTCCTGGGACCCAGCAAGGATCTAAAGTGAGAATTGGAGCCCACGGAGAGAACAAAAAGAGAAACCACAACACAGAAAAGGGAGATGGAAAGAAATGCTTTCTTCCTAAGCCCTGGCTCACAGTGTGGGAGGGGAAGCTCAAAGCTGCAGATGCAGTGACTACTGGTGACCCCAGAGGCCTCTATGGAGAAACATAACAGTGGAATGAAGCAGTGGATACTGCAGACTTTAGTGGCTGGTGAGTTATTTGGGTTCAGATGCCCACCAAGAAAGGGTGAATGGCCAGCCACCATTTTGGAAAGGGATCACTGAACTCAGCACTCAGAGCCACTGTGAGTTGGCTCAATCTAGTGGCTACCAGTGTCAGGGTGAGGGACAGCTGAGTTCAAGCTGGCAAGAGATACTTGGAGTGCTATTGGCTGAACATCTCATCCCAGCCTCACAGAAACCAGAAGCACCTGAACTTCAGTGGAACTAAAGGCACAGGTTAGTAATGTCCACCACCACCACCTGCTGGCTTGCTGGGATCAATTGACATGGACCTAGGCTCTGTTTGCCTCCTCTGTCTATCAGGGACAGCCAAAACACACCCTGAAGTGGGTATTTTTCCTCTGCTTTTCTTTTTTCTTTTTCTTTTCTCCTTTTACTAGATTGTTCTTTTCATGTGAGTATAAACTGTGTTTCTGTTTTTTAGTTGTTGTCAATTTCTTCTTTTTTTCTTTCTTTCTTTTTTCTTCCCCTCCTACCTTCTTCACCAATTTCAGTAGCTTGTATAATCTAGCTTTGTCCTCCAGCCTTGCTTTTAATCTCTTCCTCTTCTTCTCTTTCTCAATTTTTTACCCTAACGCCTTCTGTATTTTCTCCCATGGGAGTAAAGTCACCATATTGAAGGGATATATGCTGCACATAAATTTCTGGTTTGTTTTAGATTTTGTTATATAACTACAAATCTTGTTCATATGGTTAAAGGTGGCAAATTAATATTACAGTTTGTCATTTTTTAGGCTACATTTGATTCTATTTTTATTATTGATTGTACTACTTTAGTTGCAGTGACATAATTGTTCTAATCAGTTGCTCTCCCTTGTAAACCAAGGCTGACAGCCCCTGAAGGTCATAAACAACCAATAGGCCAGTTCCAAAGAATCAGGGTCTAGGCCAAATAGGCAGCAACTTCTCATTCCAGTAAATTGAAGAGGTAGGGTCTTGCAAGAGACTCAAAAGCAAGCTACCCCTGGAATATATCTCAAAAAAGTAGTTATTTTCTAAGGGTTATCAATACTAGTAATAAAGATACCTGTCATAAACAATTTACAAGCATCAATGCAGAAAGTAAACTAAAAAAAGAGAGAAGACATAGTAGCAAGATGCAAAGAAGCATAACATAACACAGACTTTCAGCTCTCCAAAGGCAAACCCTGGAAGAAATGAGGTGGAACAATTCAAAAGTCACCCACCTGGATTCATGGAACATGTAACAGCAGAAATAACAAAGAAGGTGAATGAGGCACTACAAAAAAATGAAACCAGAAATAATTTATCAGATAATTTCTGAGATGAACATAATGAAGGGCATCATTAGTAAATCCAGAGTAGATATACATTTTAAATAATATAAACACTTAGGAAAATGATGAAAACCAAGAATGCCCAACATAGGGAAGAAATATAATCCATGAAACAGTTTCAATCAGATATCCAGGAGACTAAAGCTTCTATCAAAAGTATATATAGCAGAATGAGCCAATGTGAGGACAGAATATCAGATCTAGAAGACAGGATTGTAGTTAGCAATCATGAAAAGAAAGATTTCTTAAAAATAGCAAGGGACCATAAAAAAATCAGTCCAATAGCTGTTAGATGATGCAAAGAAGCATAACATAAGATTGATCAAAGGCAATAAAAAGCAGGAGATAGCACAAACAATATGCAAAACCTACTCACAGAAGTGATGGTAGAAAACATACCAAGGATGAAAAAAGAATTTAACACACAAATAATTGAGGCATGTAGAACTCTAACTAGCCATGTTCAAAAAAATCTACCCCAAGGCATATAACAGTCAAGATTCCAAAATAGAATATTAAAAGCTGTTAGAGAAAAGAAACAAATCACCTATAAAGGAAAGCCATTCCAAATTAGAGCAGATTTCTCAACACAAACTGTTAAGTCATGGAGAGCTTGGAGTAAAGTATTTCAAGCTCTATAAAAATCCTTCAACTCAGGTTGATGCATCCCACAAATTTCTCTTTCAAAGTCAGTAGAAAAATGAGATACTTCCATGACAAAGAACCCCTGAAGAAATTTGTGACCATGAAACCAGCACTCAAAAATGCTCTGAAAGACATTCTAGAAATAGGTAGCAAAGATTACAACTTCATGAACACCAACAAAATAAATCCACCAGGCAAGACAAGTAATTAAACAAGTGGAAAGAAAGGAAACCAAAAACCAGAAAATGAGATGACAAGGATAAGTCAATAATAGCAGTTATATCCAGCAATGTAAACAGTCTTAGGTCACCAGTCAAAAGAAATAGATTGGCAGAATGGTTTAAGAAACAAGATCCAACAATATGCTACATATAAGAGACACATTGAATGGAAAAAGAAATTCATAGACTGAAAGTCAAAGGTTGGAAAACAATACTCTATGTGACAGGAACCTGAAAAAAAACAGAGATAGCCGTTCTATTTGCAGACTGAGTGGATTTCAAGCCAAGACTAATCAAGAAAGACAAAGAAGATCACTATATTCCTTGTTAAAATAACAATCCAAGAGGAAGAGAGAACAATCACAAATATATTTGCAACAAATACCAGAACATTCAAGTATATAAAACACATATTAATAGACATGAAAAATCAAATAAGCACTAATACAATTGTAATAGGGGACCTTACAATCCCCGTCACAAACAGACAGATCAACTAGATAATAAATTAAAGAAGAAATATCAGAACTGAATCAAAATTTTGAACAAATGGACTTAGTAGATATTTATACAGTGTTCGATCCTACAATATCAGGAAACACATTCTCTCAGAAATCCATGGGACGTTCTTCAAAATAGACCATAAACTACCTCACAGACCATGTTTAAGGAAATGTAAAGGACTTGAAATTATCCCATGCATATTATCAGACCATTATGTAATGAAATTGGAAATCAATGGCAAAACAAAAACTTCATAAATGTGTGGAAATTAAATAATACCCTACTGAACAACCAATGGCTCACAGATGACAACAAGAAATTAGACAGTTTCTACAATTAAACAATAATGCCATAAAACATACCAGAATTTATGGGACACAGTGAAAGTAGTCCTATGAGGGAAAATTATAGTGTCATATTTCCACAACAGAAACACAGAGCAAGCTCAAGTAATGTTAAACTTCAAGCTTTTAGAAAAGAAGAGTAAGTCAAGCCCCAAGCTAGTACAAAGGAGGAAATTATGAAGATTAAAGCAGAAGCTAATGCAATTGAGACTAAGAAAATGATACAAAGAATCATTGAATCTAAGAGTTGTTTCTTTGAAAGACTAAATAAAACTGACAACCCTTAGCTAATCTTATAAAAAATGTAAAAATATTCAAATCTGTGCAATTAGGAATGACAATGCTGATATCACCACAGATCCTGCAGAAATCCAGAAGACCATCAATATCTACTTTAAGAGTATTCTAATGAGATAGAAAATACAGAAGAAATAGACCGGTTCCTAGATACATATGACCTACCAAAGCTGAATCAAGACGATATAAAATTTGTAAATAACCCAATATAAATCCACAAAATTGAAGATGTAATTAAAAGCCTACCAACAAAGAAAAGCCCAGCTCCTAATGGATTTACTGCTAAATTCTTCAAGAAATTTAGAGAACATCTAATGCCACTACTCTGCAAGCTCTTTAATGAAACTGAAAGGAAAGCAATACTTCCATACTCATTCCTGGAACCAAAATCAGAGAGGGATCCAACCAAAAAGGAGAACTACAGGCTAATCTGCCTAATAAACATAGACACAAAAGTCCTCAATAAGATACTGGCAAACAGAGTGCAGCAAATCATTGAGAAGAATATACTCCATCATCAAGTATAATTCATTCCAGGGATGTAAGGATGAGTCAACACATACAAATCAATAAATATAATACACCATATGAAGAGAAGCAAGGACAAAAAAACACATGATTATCTCAGTAGATGCAGAAAAAGTGGCAAAGCCTAATACCCATTCATGATAAAAATCCTATAGAAAACTGGAATAGATGGTCTTTATTTCAATCTAATAAAAGCTATCTATTACAAACCAAAAGTCAACTTCATACTAAATGGTCAAAGACTGAAGTCATTAACTCTAAAATCATGAACAAGACAAGGATGTCCACTATCATCATTCTTATTCAATATAGTTCTGAAAATATTAACCAGAGCAATTAGACAAGAGAAAGAAATAAAAGGAATAAAGGTAGGGAACAAAAAAGTTAAATTATCATTATTTGTGGATGACATGATGCTCTGCATAGAAGACCCCAAAAACTATACCAAAAGACTTCTTGATTTAATAACCAGATCCAGTAGCATAGCTAGATACAAAGTAAACACTCAAAAATCAGTAGCATTCCTGTACACCAATAACAAACTCACTGAGAGAGAAATTAGGAAAACCACAGCTTTCACAGTAGCTTCCAAAAAAATAAATTCATAGGAGTCAATCTAATGAAAGAAATAAAAGAACTTTACATTGAAAACTACAGTACTCTGAAAAACAAGACTGAAGAGAATAGCAGAAAATGTAAAGTTATCCCCTGTTCTTGAATAGGAAGAATCAATATAGTGAAAATGGCCATACTTCCTAAATTGTTATACAGATTTATTTTAATCCTGATCAGCATACCTTACAGAATTAGAGAAATCAATCCTAAAATTCACCTGGAACCAAAAGAGGTCTAGAAAAGCAAAAGCAATTCTGGGCAAAAAGGCAAGGCAGGAAGCATCACAATCCCTGTCTTGAAATTATACTACAAAGCTACAGTGATTAAAAAAAAAAATAAAAAACAGACCTAAGGATCAACAGAACTGATTAGAAGATGTAGATACAACTTCAAACCTACTCAGTCATCTTATCTTTGACAAAAGCACCAAAGAGCTTCACCAGAAGAAACACAACCTCTTAAATAAATGAAGCTGGAGAAGCTAGCCTTCCCCTTGACAAAGAATAAAACTAGGCCCATATATCTTTCTATGCTCTAAAGTTGAAATGAATAAAAGGTATAAATATTGAAAGAGACACTAAATCTGCTAGAAGACAGAATAGATAGAATTCTTGAAGACATACCTGTAGGTAAAGAGTTTATGAACAAAACCCTGACCACAAAAGAAATATCACAAAGAGTCAAGAACTGTGATCTCATCTTATTAAAAAGCTTTTGCCTGCAAAAGAAATCAACAGAGTAAACATACAACTCAGAGTTGGAAAAAAATTCTTGCCATCTGTTCCTCAGACAAAGGAATATCTAGAATTAATATCTAGAATACATGAAGAACTCAAAAAATTAGACTCCAAATTTAAAGACCTAGTCCAAAAATGGGCATCTTAAATGAGTAGACACTTCTCAGATGAAGAAATAGAAATTACAAATATATGAAAAAATGTTCAACATCACTGGTTAGTTGAGAGATGCAAATTAAATAACACTGAGATTCCATCTCATTCCAGAAAAAATGGCTATAATGAAGACATCAATGAATAACAAATGCGGTGAGATTGTGAGAAGAAAAAGCAACTCTTCTGCACTGTTTGTGGCATGTAATGTGGTACAACCACTCTGGAAATCAGTGTCGAGATTCCTTAAAAAACTAAAACAGAAGGTTCCATTTGACCCAGCTATTTCCCTCTTGGTATCTTCCCCAAAGAATTAAATGCATTATACCACAGTAATATATGCACACCCATTTTATAGCAGCACATTTTGTGATAGCTAACTCTTAGAAAGAGTCCAAATTCCCACCCATTGATAAATGAATAAAGAAGATGTGATTTTTTAATATGATAGAGTACTACTACTCAAGCATAAAGAAAGATAAACTGGAGACATTTCTAGGTAAATGGATGTATTTTGAGACCATACTCTTTTTTTTTCTTTTTCCTTTTGAAGAGAAAAGAAAACAATATAATAACAACTAAGACAAAAACAAAACAACACAAACAATAAAAACGATACGGAATTTCAAAACAAGGTGATAGGGAATTAATAGTGGTTGCTATATTGTTTGTTTGTTTGTTTTTTCTGGTACTGGGAATTGAGCTCACAACCTCACACTTGCCAGGCAAGCTCTGTGCCACTGAGCTAAATCCCCAGTTGGTTGCTATATTATATATTGCTATCTTTAATAAGTTGTTCAGATTATCAGAAGAATGCAAGATTGATCAAACAATTAAAGAGAATAAAAATTAATTTAAAAAATAGAAGTGATACAGAGTTTCACTAATCAAGGTAGTAGGGATTCAACAATGGTTGTTATATTGCATATTGCTGTCTTCAAATTAGTTGTTCACATTACCAGATACAATCATGCAAAAGTGTTGAGACCATACTCTTAAGTGAAATAAATCAAACACAGATGTGTAAGTATTACATCATTTCTCTGGTGTGAGAAACTGGAAGGTAAAATAAGGGCCAAAATGTATAATAGATACTGTAAAGTAGAAAGAAAACGTTCAAATGAGAAGGGGATCTAGGGAGAAGATGGGGGAAAGAAGGAAGGGAAAAGAAGAAAGAGAATGGAAGGGAAAATGCAAACAAATCTTTTGTAAATGAGGAGGGGAAGAGGGCTTAAAGAGAGGACAGTGGACTGGTGAAAAAATGAATCAAGATATTTCATGTACAGGTACAACTCCTCTCTGATAAATGTGATCATTATGTATATCTAAAATATATCAATAAAATTAATTAAAGATCAAAAGAAAATATTAAAATGAATTCTCTTTTTAATATGTGAATTACTCAAGATCTGTGTGTTTCTAGCTTGCTGTATATTTGGATCATAATTTTCTTGACTGTTTTGTTTTCCTGGATTCTGTAATTGTCTTTTTTTTTTTCCCCATTGGAAGCGTAGACATGTGCCTTCTTCAAGGTACCCCTTACATATGTGACTTCTTAATGTTCCTCTCACTTGGAGTCCATTATTCTTCCTCCTGGAGAACACAAATATCCAGTTCCAATTTGGACCAGAGATTTCAAATTCAGACTTCTTAAATATAGCCTCTGGTTTTCCTAAAAGGTCCAGATCCCTCTATTTTTACATTCTATGGTTTTCTTGCTCCAAGTTCTCAACAATATCATTCAACCTATGGCCAAAGTGTTTGAATTCTGAAATGAAGATTTTATGACTATCGCTTGTTTCCTACATTTATATCTTACCAGAATTATTTCTCACTTTGTGATTTTCCGTAAGGAAATACTCCTGAGAAGAATGTAAAGTTAGAAGAAACTAAATGTGATAAAACAAATTGTGCAACATCATAAGGTAAAACCATTTCAGAGAAAATGGAAAGATTGATAGTTCTCTAAAAGGAGCATCCTTGTTATAAAATTAATAAGCTGAAACTGGGTAAATAACTTAAGTAGCTAATATTATAGGACACAGTTTGAAAAATTTGTTATTGTGTAATAGCATGAAGGCTTTGAAATGTCTAAGGAAAAGTTGTAATTGAGAAAAATAAAATTTAAAGGAAGTGTACCAAAATATTAACAATGATGTGATTGCAAGTGATTTTCATTTCCTTCTTTATATTTTCCCATGGTGTCACATTTTCAGAAATGAGTAAAAATTACCTTGATAATAATAAAATGTCACAAAAGGAAAAAAGAATATTCTTTTTCTGTTTGAGACAGGGTCTTGATATGCAGTTCAGCCCGGCCTTGAGCTCACTTTGTAGCCCATGCTGGCCTCGAACTCGCAAAGATCCTCATGCCTTAGCCTCCTAGGTGCTGGGATTGCAGGTGTGCACTACCACACCCAGCAAAAGAATATTTCTTTACCAAATGATGCTCAATCTGGTTTGTCTTCTTACCCGTAATTAAAATAACAAACATGGACTGAGCTTGTAAAAAGTAATAATATGAGCATAATATTGCTGTATTATATGGAAAAAAATGAACCATTGTGCAGATAACTCTATCACTAAGTGAAATTAGGAGGTACATTAATTAGTTTGTTTTAGGTTAGACTGCGATAAGAAACAGCCCTCAAATTTCAAACATTAAGGCTTCTTTTATGCTCATGTTATGTTTTGGCTACAATGGCTTTAGGTTGGCTGCCCTATCCATCTTTTCCCTTGCAGGATCCCGCCCTCTTCTCCACATGGTGCTCTTGGGGCACAGAAAAGAGGTGCAAGAGTTGAACCATCCATAGGCTCTTCAAGCTATTTGGATTTACATGTGTTTTTCATACCATGAGGTCAAAGGTGAGCAGGTATAATGGTCTTACAGGGAGGGAGAATAAATAATGGGAACAACAGTCTGCTGCAGAAAAGTTTGAAGATTTAAATATACATATTTATGTTGTATAAACATAAATTTATATAATATAAATATATTTTGCATAATTTATAATATTTATTTATAAAATATAAATTTCTAAATATTTATATATAAATATATATTATATATATATCAACAGAATGAAAATTCCTTTGTGAATCTGGCTATTTGTGCATTTGCAGTGGATGAGATTTTTGAGTCCTATGAGCATTTTTTAACTTTGTCTCTTATTTAGTTGTAAGAATTCTTTGAATACCAGAGTTTTCTCCGTTTGTGTCACATATCTATCACACTTATAGTTTGTTGTTTATGTTTTCATTTATTTCACTTTATCACGTAGAAGTTTCACATTTTATGTAATCAAAATCATTCATCTTTTCTTCATTATCCTTTTAAAAAAATGCCATCATGTTAAAATTAATAATTCCACTCTTTTCACACTTCTGTTTTCTTAATATTTAAATTTTGAACAATCTGAAATTTATTTTGATGTATATTCATCTAGAATTTGAATGCCGTTAGCATGAATTCAAGCAAAGTATAATTATTTAAATTTTCTCCACACTTGAGGTTATTTCACCTTGTTTAAAAAATTTAGCATCATGGTTTATTTTATTAGCTTTATTAAGCAACTGCCACATAAATTTATAGAATCTATTTTTTCTTTTCTTGTAATGGGCTAACATTAATTTTCATTAAATTCTTTCTTCAACTTTGCTTATTTTTTTCCTGGATTCCTCAGTTCTTGAGTCATTATGTAGTAATATATTCTTCAATTGAAATATTTTGTTTTCTCTTTGATGTGCCTGTTTTTAATGAAAAATTTGAAATAAAGCACATTGCACAAAGGTAGTTTTAACTGGTTAAGAAATCATGTAAAATGGCATATAATTTCCACTTCCTGAGTCATTTTGTCTGCTACCATACATAGCCTTTTCCAATGATAAAAAAAATTTGGGAAATGATTCAATAATTTATTCTAGAAATATTCATTGTAATATCCAGTGTTCATCAGATGCTGTTAGTAATGGGATTCAACAATTGGAAAAATAACCCTAGCCCTCATAGAGTTTAATTTAGTAGGGAATGTAGGAACATACAGTAGCAAGGATAAATAAACAAAATGTGGGGAAAAGACAAAGCATGGAAGGGATGAAGGTGTCTGCGCACTTAGCTGAGGAGGGGTTTGCTACTCAAGCCTGTGGCCAGGGAAGGCCTCACTGAAAACATGGCACTTGAATTACAATCTGAGGGCATGAGAAGCAAAGCTTGTGGACATAGGGGTAGAAGGTGGACGTGATTCCCCGCAGCGGGAAGATAAACTTACATTATAAAAATTTCTGGAGAAAAAGAGATGGCTTTTAGTTTCTTTATTCACTTAAAAGTAATTTTTATAATTAATTTGGCAGCAAAAATGGCCTAAGGCTATTGAGAGTCTTTATGTCACTGGAACTGTCATACCTTTTACTACAGAAATATTCATGTGGTTGGTTATGGGATGTTGCTCAGATTTTTTTTAAGAGCTATATGTTACATAATATATTTATTTACCATATGGTTCTAAAATCACCTCCCACCTGTATTTTGGACCATATCTAGCCACAACAAGTTTGAGTTTAAGTAGCAAAAGAAGCAGCTAAAGAGGCAACGGGGGACTCCCTTATTTATCACCTGACTTTTACTCTGAAATACGATGGGAAGCCATTGGAGAGGAATCTCTTCGCAGAAGTGAATGTACCTACTTAGGTCGGCTTCTGGGGTGAAAATAGGTTGAAGCAGGGCAAAGGCAGGGGCTGAGAGGCCAGCTAGCAGTCTATTATATTGGCAGCCATCTGTCTTCTGTTCTTTGCTCACACAGTTTAAATCCCATGACCAGTTATAATCACTTCCTTGTACACCCCTCGGACTTCGCTGCTCTGGCTTTACTTGGCTTAATGACTTTCTTGTCTGCAGCTGTGCATCTGTACATGCCTAGAAAAATATCATATACCATGCTGACTCACTGTGAGTGTGTGGTTATTAAATTTTATTTATTAAACTAAAGTAGACACTAAAATCTAGCTCTGCAAAATATTGGCAGTGTGACCTTGGTTTAGAAAGCCTTACTACTCTTTTCCTCATCTGTGAAATAAGAATCATAATGGTTCCTAATTCATAGGCTGGTTTAGGGAGAATAAATTGTTTATTGAATGAATAGTTTCTAGTATGAAGTACTATATTGCTAAACTTTTGTTATTTTTCAATTATGTTAATGATTATATGGGCATATTTGTGTTTACATATAGCTAACTATATCCTTATATGATTATACATAGCTTTTGTGATATATTTTAAAGTATATCATATGATTTGACTAGAACATTAACTTAAAGTGATGAACATTCAATCTACAGAAATTCTTAATTTTTCAATTTTTGAATGTTCATGAAAGATGGCTGACATCTTCTATGGTTTCCTTGATATCTCTCAGTTTTTTGCCTTCTTATCATAATAGCATTAAAATTTAAATGATTTATGAGGCTCTCAGCCTTTTCATACAAACCTTGTTACATTATGCAAGAATCAGACAAAAAGATGATTATGAATAAGAGTAGTTTCCAGTCCTGGGTGCTTTATTTGGTTGAAATATTTCCTGACACTCACAGCTGCTGGTTCACACTGGCTGGGGCGACTGTAGCAGCACTGAGAATGGTACCTGACATGAATGACCATGCCATGAAAAATGGAAGGCTTTAAAAATGTCACCAGTTACTACTGGACATTTTCTCCACGGTGCACTTTAATATCTTCAGTCATATCAATAGAACAAGCTTGAGCAATAAATTCATCAGGAGCAGCTCTCAGAGGACTACATCTTGTTCATGTCCGAATCCTAAGTGACAAGTATAGTCTCTGAGACTTAGCAGGACCTTAAGGAACACTTTTAAGTGAAAAAATACAAAGATCTACAATGATAATATTGGAAAATTTAAAAATTATTCTATCTTTCATGTTTTTACAGCACTTTTTAACTTGACATAGTAACTACAATATTACAGAATCATTAGGCACTTGCCTATCAGTCTCCTCCCTAGACCATGTCATTCTGAGACCCCCCGCAGAATGGGTTTTGTTCATATTTAGGCCTCTAATACCTAGAAATAGGTCTGTAATAGCACGTGCCTGGTCAATTTTTGTTGAAAGAAAATAAAACAGCATTACTTGTCATTGGTCCCAAGAGAGATTATCACTGTGTGTTGCAGATTCATACTTTAACAGCCACAGTTAATGAGAATCAGATACTGGTGAGTCCTTGCATGCTTGCTGAGATCATGACAGTTCTGCCCAAAAAAGTGTCACAGAGGCATTAACAATAGCTCTCAGAAGTCCATCATAAAAGTCCATTTCTTCTCAAGGCATCAGCCCAGCATTTCAAACTACCTTGTGGGCTTTCTAACTGCGTATTTTGTCTAGATCATAAAATCAACATATACAAGTCCTAAAAAACTCTTTCCTAAAGAGTTAGTTATTCTCCAAGAATTTCAGGTTTCTGTTATCTACAGGAAGTGCTATTCTTTAAATCATGGACTGGAAATGTCCACACCATCATGTTTGACAAGCTCAAGGTCCTTGTCTTTGGTAGTTAATTCGTGGAGGCCCTGATGATTCTCCTCCTATGGTGTCTTCCTCATTCATTTCCTCCTGCCAATCTCTGTCACAGTACCCCCTCGAAACTTCATCTCTTACATGAAATATTCCCGCCATACCAGGCTTCTGTCTCCCCACTCATACATCTTACACATGATTTACAGATAAACTATTTTGAATCACATCTCTGGTCATTCTCCTCAAATATCTCTACCAAATGAAGCTCAAACAACGTAACTTAGATTAAGGATTTCTTTGTCTTCTCCTGAGTCTACCTTCTGAGTCTTAAAGTCTATCCCTTCACACTGATTGCTCCTGTCCAACTGAGATTTATACTCAAGCTGCTGCTTCTACTATCTCCACCCTCCTGTATACTAAATATATGAAAATAAACATATGTATTCCTAATGTAGTATATATTTCTACAACAAATGACCTAAGAATTAAACATTTATCTCCAACAAGGCCAGCTACTAGATAATTTCATGAACTAATTCTATTCCATTTACATATGCTTCCATATTTCCAAAATGTCTGGTTCACTTTTGATGAATTTACATTTACTAATGAAAAGATGACTTACTTGTTGTAGTGGATTGATAACTGGTGGTCAACTCATAACCCCCAGCTGAACTGAGTAAGTGTGGTGCTGGGTGTGGGAGGCCCACCTGGGGACTGTTGCCAGCAGCATAAGAGGCAGAAATGGAGAAGAAGAAGTAAGCTGTTGGGAGCAGAGAAAGGCTGTTGGGAGATGGTAGAAGCTGTGAGGAGCTGTTCCTTGTTTGGGAGGAGCTCGTCATGCTGGTTTTCCTGATGAACTTGGCTGTTCTCATCCTCCAAGGAGTTCAGGACCTTACTGGCATTGAGAATGGCTTCGGTTCGCTTTGGGGGATCTCTGGTCCTCACTTTGGTCATTGCTTCCTGGCTCTGGAGGGGAAGATGGCACACTGCCGGCCTCCTGGAAAAGCTTGCTGTGTTGGCTTCCCTGATGGGAACTTGGCTATCTTGCTCATCAGAGGAGCTCGGGACCACACTTTTGCTGAGGATGGCTGTGGTACCTTTTGGGGGAGCTCTGGTTCTGAGCATCACTTCCTGTCTCCAGCCTGCTAGCACAGATCCTTCATCCTGCTGGTATAGACTTTCTAGATTCCACCACTGACCTTTGGGCCTTCCCAGCACAGATTTGTGAAACGGGCCTGTATGAGACATTGTCATGGCTCTAGACCTCCAGTTGGATTCGTGAAAGGCATTGTTATGAGGTCTAAGTATTCAGCTGGACTCCTGTAGGACATTGTCAAGGGATCCAGTTCCTCAGCTGGATTCCTTGGTCTTAGTGTATGGACAGATTTCCTGCACTCTTTTGTATATCATTCTTTGGGTGGCTATTATAAATAATCATATCAAGTATGTGTTCTGTATTATATTGTTCCCCTTGCAAAATAAGCCCCAAACCATTACACTTATGAAAAGGGTGATGTGACAACAATGAGTTTCCTCTTCTCACAGGAGAGCCAGTACTCGGGCTGTTACAGACAATGACATGTTATTCTTTGTGGGACTCAATGGTCTCTCAGTGGTCCCCAGGAGGAAACATTGAGAGGATTTAGAAAATAAAGAAAAGAGATGATAGCCGGGATCAGGTGGAGTTACCTCTTGCCTGATGAGCAAGTGGACTGCCCCAAAACATTAGAGCATTTATTTATACTCTGGAGAGGTTGGTTAACTTTTTGTCTCGCTGCCGAGCAACCAGTTAACAAGTTACAAAGGCTTGTTCACTCCGAGGGGCTTGTTTACTCTGAGGAGCTCCGGTGTTCTCAGTCTGGCTTTATTCTGCACATGTAATTATTTTCCAGCTTAAGCTGCTCCCAACATCTCTGCCTTTTCTGTTTAGTTGCAGAAGTGATGGGTGTTCAGTTGAAGCTGGAAAAGCTATGCTTGAAGAATATAGTCCAAAGTCCATAACAGTGGTCAGTTATCAGTCTAGCTGGCAACTGTCAGAAGTTTTTGGTAACTTGAACCTTTCTGGCTAACCTACAACCTATTACTGTGGTTACATCTGGTGGTTACACTTTTCTGTTGGATGTTTAAGACCATGATAAGTGAGTTACAAGACCAAGTTAAGTGGTTACACTTTTCTGTTGGATGTTGAAGACCAAGTTAAGTGAGATCTGTGTAAATAAAAATTTAACCTCTTGTTATCTATCAAGGTCAGTTAAGTCTCCTCAGGAATCACTATGGGACCAAGTACAGTATCTCTTGATCTTCTGTCAGTGTCAGCCATCCGGATGAGTCATGGCCTTTGCTTGACCAAGTTGCTTTCTATGAAAGCTTGAGAGATTTTTTTTTTCTCTCCTGGTGACTCTCCTTAGGCACACTGTATATCACAGCAGCTCTTTTATATACTGAGTCTTCACTAACCTCAGAAGACATGGCCAAAATGGCTGTCCTCTTAGCCCAATTTATCTAATTTTTGATCTCCAAATCTCAGTTGTTAAACATCCAACAGAGAAGATTAATGACATAACATTGTAAAGGAGGCAGTAAGCTTAATATTACAATCTGATCTTCGTAGCAAACACCTGAGAACATACAAATGGAACCATTATTTTTTAACAACCCTGGATATCCTAATACTTAAATCCTAACAGAATGTTAACAAACAACCATTACATATTTTTACACAGATTTAGAAATTAAAACCATACATAACATGACCCTTTTAAACAATTATCTCTATCTAATACATAAGAAGTTTTTATCTAATTTTTTGTCCCTTAATGGGATATACATCACAAGTTTTTGTTAAAAGCAGAGGTCTGATTCTGAAGGAAAGTCTTAGCACAATAAACAATCTTTGTTTTACATTTTAGAAGACCTATAGATCCAGAATCATGAATACATTAAATACACCATGAGATTAACCATGAATTACCATACACATGTTGTTAAAATTTAGTTTTGTACCAAGAACATCTTTTATGAGAAAGACTTACTGTAATTTTTACCGAAAAACTTTCTCTTGACCAAATAACCCAATTATTCGGGTATCTCCCAAGAGACTATGGAGATCATTGGGGACTCCTTATTAATGAACAAAGGTTGGCCACTCCTCTATTCACCAACTGGAGTCCTGCCCAAATAATTTCTCCTTATCTCAAGGACTGTGGTTAAATATCTTATTTTGATGTCATTTAAACCAGCTGGTAACTCAGGTAAAAGCATGCTTTTAAATCTATAACCCAATTGTATTATGAACAAATGATAAAAGAAAAATTATTGAGCTCAAATAAAGGAGAACAGCTGTTTGAAGAATGACAGACAAACACGCAAACCAGTACACAGAACAAACAAACATCTTTACAAAATCAGAGTGCACTCAAATATATTTTTGATCAAATTGAATTTTAGTTAACTCTATTACAATTTTAGAAATTTGTAATTTAAATAGACTCATCAGATATTGTTGTCAATTAGCAGAGATCTCTTAGAAAATCCTTGGAATGAATAGAATCTTTTATCTGTAATGAATATGTATATTTTGTATTTTAACCCCCTAAGAATACTGGTAACTTTCAGCTCTATATCCTTATATACTTTATTACCTATTTAGATCTTAGATTTTCATGTATGTCAGATTCTTCAATAGGCCCCAGGTCAAATTTAGCCTCATTGTTGTCTATCAGCTGTGACACAGTCTCTGAGGCATCACTGTCACAGGACTGCACATTAGCTTCCTGAAAGGTAGAACCAACTTCTTCTCCAGATCTGGGTTCATGATATAGCCAGACAGCATGCTCTGGTACCCAAATAGGTCATTCAGCATTCTCTGAAAAAACACAAGCATAACCTCTACCCCAGGTAAGTAGTGGGCTGGGTCCCTTCCATTGTCCAGTATGGAGATCCCTCCAAAGGACCCTTCCTAACCCTTTTTCTTTTTTCTTATGGAATTGTCTCTCTGCTGCTGTACTTCCATCTTTTCTAGAATTTAGAAAGTTAATAGTATATATAGCCAAGTGAAATCTATTATGAGGTGTGAATTTTGTAGGGAAAGATTCCCCCTTTTGTTTTTGTAATTGAATTTTGATCATACGATGAGCATGTTCAACAATTCCTCAACCTTGAGGGTTATAAGGGATTCCTGTGATAAGGGAAATACAAAAAGTTTTACAAAACGTTTGGAAAGCAGCACTTGTAAATGCCGGGCCATTGTCAGTCTTAATTGTCCACGGGCAGCCAAGGGCACTACAGGCATCCAAGTAATGAGCAATGACATGCTTAGCTGCTTCACCAGTGCGAGCAGAAGCAAAAATAAACCCTGAGGAGGTGTCCACTGAAACGTGGACCCATCATCTAGAACCAAATTCAGGAATGTGAGTGACATTCATCTTCCAAAGGTGATTGGGGTCAATCCCTTGGGAATTGACTCCCATGGAAGGTGAGGGAAGGTGTATTACACATGAAGAGCATTGTTTAACAATTTCTCGGGCCTGTTCCCCGGTCAAATGGAACTGTTTGCATAAGGCAGAAGCATTTTGATGAAAGGTGGCATGAGAAGCAGAAGCCTGCTGAATGGCCTCTAAGGGAGTGACAGTGACAGCACCCAGCAATTTGTCTCCAGCAGCATTCCCCTCAGTGAGAGGTCCTGGCAATTGGGAATGAGAACGTATATGACCAATAAAACAAGGAATATGACGCGACCATATGACAAATTGAAGAGTGTGAAGTAAATGAAGAAGATCTTCTTGACCAGTGTGTATGGTGGCAGTTTCAATGTGGTGGTTTCAAGTATACCAAAGACATAAGCACTGTCGGAAAAGAGGTTAATTGGAGTGGAGGAATGAACCTATAAGGCTCATATGACTGCTTGTAATTCATTTTTTTGTGCAGCATAGAAACCTGTATATTGTATTCTGGAAGAGGAGGCTGTTACATAACCTTCCTTACCTGAAGATGAGCCATCCGTGAAGACAGAGATGCCTCCTGCTACGGAGACTGAGCTTATTTTTGAAGGGAAAACAAAAGGTGTGAGGGAAGCAAATTGAATTAATTTATTTGCAGGATAATGACAATCAATAACACCAGGGAAATTAGCCAGTGCAGATTGCCAAGAGGATGAAAATTGCCATAACCACTTTTGCTGAATTGAAGGAAAAGGAACAATGATAGTTTGCACTTCATGACCAAAAAGCTGGATAGCACTTGTTCTTCCATGTGCAATTAGCTCTGCCACAGCATCATAAAAGGGAGTAATCATTTTATGTGGAGTATGTGGCATATGTAACCATTGAAAAGGATTCTGAGATTGTCATAGGACCCCTGTGGGCATAGACTTGAGTTGGGGAAATAATTAAAAGCATTGGCAGAGATGAGTCAACTCTAGAGAGCTGAGCATTAGAAAGAGCCAGATTAATTTTATCTAAGGCAGTTTTAGCCTCTGGTGTAAGTGTTCTTTGAGAAGTAGGGGCCGGGTCTCCCTTGAGAATGTCAAAGAGAGTACTTAAATCATGAGTAGTTAGCTTAAGGGCTGGGCAGAGCCAATTAATATTACCAAGTAAAGTCTGAAAATCATTTGGTGCTGTAAGATGATGAGCTTGGATCTGAACTGTTTGGGGCACAGTATGGCTCTGTTGGGTAAGGTGACCCTAATATGAAAAAAGTGCCATAGTTTGAACCTTTTAAGGGGCTACCACTACACCTGCATGGCTAAGAGCTCTAATTGGGTAAATATTTGATGTAAGGTGAATGGGGATACATGAGCTAGAAGAATGTCATCTATGTAATGGAAAAGGTATGCAGATGGATAGGCCTATCGTACTCACAAAATGGCTGCAGCCACAAACTCTTGGCCCGGGGTTGGACTATTTACCATTCCCTGCAGCGGACAACACCATTGGAAGTGGCACACAGGGGCCTGTTTATTAATAGAGGGTAAACTAAAAGCAAAAAGTTTCTTATCTTGAGGGTGGAGAGGAATAGAAAGAAAACAGTCCTTTAAACCAATCACCATAAGAGAAAACTGTAAGGGAATAGCAACAGTGTTAGGCAATCCTGGTTGCAGTGCTCCCATAGGTTCCATGGTGCGGTTGACTGCCCGCAAGCCTTGGAGCAATCTCCATTTTCCTGACTTTTTTTTATTACAGAAATTGGGGTGTTCCGTGGGCTATGGGAGTGTTCTAGGTGCCCCACCAGCATCTGTTCATTAATCAGTGTATGAGCTGCTATAATCTCCTGAGTAAGGGGCCACTGATCAACCCAAACAGGGTCATCAGACATCCAGTTTATCTTGGATGCCATCCGTGGGGTTGGAGAAGAGATCAAGGCCCCTCCTGAAAATGTGAGGATGTGCAGCCTATACCAAGGCAGTCCCTTTTAGGAGTAACTAAAAGAGGTTCTTTTCTTCCTTGAGTGTTTTTACCAAGCCCCTGAGTGGGAAAGAAACCTTGTTGCAACACCTAATGTGTCACCAGGGAGTTAGGACTAAACAAAAATGCCCCCATATCTTGTAACACATCATGACCTCATAGATTGACTGGTATATAGGGGAGAACATAAGGAGAGAAATAACAAGAATGGTCTTCTGCATCCCTCCAGGTTAGCAATTTAGCGCTTTTCCTAGGGTGAGAAACATTGCCCACCCCTGTAGGTCTGTAGTGGCCTCTGCATGAGGTCAGTGGTGTTGGGCAATAACTGAATATAAAAGCCCTTTACATTTCTTTCCATCAATAGTCAATTCTATCTTGGGTTGGTTTTGTTTTATTTGTTGAACCCAATAGGTGTCAGAAGACCCAAAGCCCTTGGGTCCCCTTTCCTTATTTATAAATTTTCCAATTTTTGCCAAGGGAAGAATGACTAATTGAGCAACATGAGAGTTTGGGGTGATTTGAACAGTATTTTGAGTGGACTGAACCATAATCTTGATTTCCCTTGTATAATCAGCATTGAGGACACCAGGCAAAACCTGAAGAACTTTTAAAATAAGACTGCTGTGGCCTAGGAGAAGTCCCACTGTACCCTGAGGCAACGGTCCATAGACCCCAGTAGGAATAATTTGGGGTCCCATTTCAGGGGTTAATATGAATCTGGAGGAGGGACTGAGGGCCAAGCCTCCACTGTCTGCTGTTGCTCGCCAGAGGTCAGAGACATATTTGGCTGGGGAGCGGAGGGCTGAGAAGGAATTGAGGAAAGTGCTCTTATTGTTTGATGGGGCTGGGGCAGGCCGCATAGAAAGTTTGCCTGAACGAGACTGCCTTCCACATCAACTTTCCACCTACATCAACTCAGTTGCCCCATGATACCCACATCTGCACCTTGTACAGACACCAGGTTTTCTTAGAGGAACAGCTGATGGCTGTGTTGCCTTTACAGATGCTGCAGAGCAGTCTCAGGCAAAATGTCCCTTGTTTCCACAATGAAAACAAACAGCCTTGTTTCTTCCCTTTCCTCTAGACTGTGGATGAATAGCCTGAGTGATAGCAGCTGCTAAGACGGCTCTCTGTACATATGAGGGCCAATATCTGCACAATCCGAATCGTCTCCGGCAATGTGCCCGCCTTTTGTAGGCTCTTAAGGCCTCTTTACACCATTTATGTGCATTTTCAAAGGCTAGCGGCTGAACTGCTAGTTTGCTAGCTTCTGTGTCCACGATAATCCTTTCGCTAGCCTGTAATAATCGTGCTATAAAGTCTTGAAAAGATTCTTTAGCTCCATGATGAATAGAAGCTAAATCAAGGGATGCCTCTCCCTGAGAAGGGAGTTCCCCCCAAGCCCTCATCACAACCATTTTGGTTTGCTCCTATATTTGCAGGTCATAAGTAAGTTGATGCTTGTGGTAGCAAAGGCAGCTTCTCCAATTAGAATACCTTTTGTAATGGCTGTGTTGTGAATAGCATTCAGAGCTGCCTGATCAATGCAATTTTCAAGGAAGTTTCCTTTCCACATCAGATAGTCTCCTGGACTTAAACATGCTTTAGCTATTCCTTTCTAATCATTTGGGGCCATAATCTGTTGTCTTAGAATTTCCAAAAAACTCAAGGTAAAGGGAGCAGGAGGGCCGTAAGTAGCAACCACTTGCTTTAAGTCTTTTAAAGTTTTAAAGGTATAGCTTCATAACTACGAATAACTTGTCCTGGATTTTGGGGGACTTGAACTTCAATAACAGGGTAGATATGTTGAAAACCCTCCATGGGCTCCCCTGCCTGTCTGGCTTCTTTTAATGCTAATTGCAAGGGAGACAGAGAAAACGGCCCTACTCTCTGAAAGGCAGAAGTCCCAATCTGTGATGCAGCAAACTTTCTCTGAGCTGAAAAGGTTGGGATTGCCATCTGTGGCTCAGTTAGATTTATTGGATGCTGTGAAATAGAATTCACTGGCAAACACATCTCTGGTGAGCAAGGTCCCTTTTGTCCCCCATCTCTCCTTTCTTATTAGGGTGAGCAAGGCAAGAGGGTTCAGACTCTCCCGGCAGTGCCATTGTCCCATCATCCTTGTCCCGCTTGGGCTCGGGACTTAATTTTAAAGTAGATCTCTGAGGTGAGTCCTTTGTGGTTGCAGAACCCTTTTTAACCAAAATCCAGAAAAGGAAGGTAAATAAAGGAATCGAGCATGCCAAAACCACTTCTGCATACAGATACTTCTGTGATTCTTGAGACTGTAGTTGTCCCATTTTAATTACCAATAATGCAATATACTTTTGTCCTTTTGTCTTCTCTTAAGCCTATTTTTGTAACAATATTGTTTAAGGTCAATAGACCTCCATGCCCCACTTTTTACACCTCATAATTGTCAATATAACACTCCAGTGCTAACTACTGACCTACCAATCCACTCCCCCCACCCTGTTGTGTGCACAAATTCTGAACAGTGTCCCCTCACCAACCACTCTCCTTACTGGGGGCCTCACATTGGGTGCCAGTTGTGGGACTCGGTGGTCTTCAGTGGTCCCCAGGAGAAAATGGTGAGAGGATTTAGAAAATAAAGAAAAGAGATGATAACCGGGGTCAGGTGGAGTTACCTCTTGCCTGATGAGCAAGAGGACTGCCCAAACTCAGTACAGCATTTATTTATACCCTGGAGAGGTTGGTTAACTTTTTGTCTCACTGCCCAGCAACCCGTTAATAAGTTACAAAGGCTTGTTTACTCTGAGGAGCTCCCATGTTCTCAGGTTGGCTTCATCCTGCATGTGTACTTATTTTCCAGCTTAAGTGGCTCCCAATAATTCTTGGAGGTTTATTTTGAATGCTCATCCTTATAATCTTCACAAAAAAACACAAAATACATTAAAAATGCTTATTTCCTTTGGAAACATTTAATTTTACATAACAGAACATGATGTAAAAAAGATAATCCAATTTGACAACTAAGAGAATAGTGTGAAGAAGAGCTACCTGAACATTAAAGGCAAATGGAAATACTACAGGGACTTGGTCTCTATTGCTTCTACCAGCAAGCTGTAATCTTGAACAAAATCCCCTTTCTGGATCTTGACTTCCTTGTCTATAAAACAAGGACATTCATCTTTGTGATATAAGATTTTTTGTGGTTTAAAACAGTCTATGCTTTGAATTTTAAGGATCACTTTCATAGACATTTGAATAAGCTCTTCTGAGAAAAGATATCTTGGCCACTTTGGCTTCCTGTTCTACAGTGATGCTGTGCTGTGACCATAAAACTCTCCTAAAGTGCAATAATTTCCTGGCACCTGTGCACTCTTAGCATTGATCACAGTCAATAGTGACCTTAGTACCATCCATAAGGGAGCACCTCTCTTGGTGCAGGATATGATTAAGCAACTTTAGAAAGACAGAATGACTTTAATTACAACTAAAATAATCAAAGAATCAGCGTGTCTTGGGACTAAAGGGATTGATTTATGTCCAGTTAGATCTGAAACCTTGCAGTGAAATAAATACCACTGTTAACAGAAGCTGAGATCACATTTTTCTCTCACTGAGTAAGAGGATAATGAAAACAATAACAGAGCTAAATACCTTTACACTCCACCTTGGGCTGGGGGACTCCTAAGAAAGGAAGAGGACCAGTTGACAGAAGATAAATGGCTCAGTTTAAGACAGAATCTTCTAATATATATAATGCTTCCAAATTAGAAAACATTAGTTGATTACTGTAGTAATGTATTTGAGAGAATTATTAAAGAGAAGACAGGTTATAAGCAGAGTTTTAGGGATTTAAATATTGATTCTGCCCTCAAGGAGACTACAATCTCTTAAAATTGTATGGCATAAACATAAAGACCTTTAAAACAGATTAGAGATAAAATTTATGAACTGAGTAAGGAAGGTAATAAATCCAGCGTCATTGGCAATGTTCAAGGAGAGGTTGTGTGACTATTTGGGGTGACGTAAGAGAGATTTATACATCTGGGAGAAAGTTAAACTACACGACCTTCAAGAACCTCTCCAACAAATGCTTTGTGGTTTTACTAAGTCTATCAAATCCCATAATAAGGATTTAAAAATAAACAATACTGTATGATTTTCTGTCCCACTCACATCTCAGTTATACATTGCTTTTTTTTCTTTCAGATATATATTTGTCTTTTTATAATATCTCTTTCCAATATTATTTCCTGCAAAAAACATCTTCATTTACTTAAAACTCACCTATGAATGTATTTAGAAAAATTCAATAAGGAATATTTGGAACAATTTCTGAAAGGCAGATTCAAACATTTTTTCAATATCTTTATATTAGACCTTTTAAAAGGAAAGTTTAAATATTTTGGATAACACAAAGTAGAAAAATGGGACTAATACAGTAAACTTACATATATCTATAATTTCAATTTACTCTTCACTACTCTAGCTTTGAGATTAATTGTTCAGAATCCTATTTCACAGTCACTCAACTTTTATTGACTTCAATATTGACAGACTTGGTACAAGTTATAAAGCCTTATGTGGCATGATATATAATTAAAATACTTTGTCTCATAACTTATATGAACGCATGCATGTCAGAAAATGCCTATTCGCCCATGAGAAGAAGGTAAACCCTATATTAATTCATTTATTGTGGGAAAGCCTATCAGGGCCATTAACCACTTTGCCTTTGACTTATACAGTGAAGGGCTGGCAGCCACAGGCCACAGTAAGGGCTCCAGGGTCTCAGACTCTCCCACTTTAATGTGAATTTTTTAAAAATAAACATATTCGATTTGTCTACTGGGTAAAATGTTCAAAATGTAAATCCACCAGATTAAATAAAAATAAAGCCTCTGTAGAAACATCTTTTCTGGGATTGACCAGCTAATAACTTTGATTAGCACTTTGGTGCCAAAATTTCTCCACAAGAACTTATGAATTTATCCCTTTTATGTGAGCTTACAAAGTAAAGGTAACAATAATTTTATTTTTAAATTATCATGGTAAAGAAACCTTTCAATATTACACGCATACATTCATACATAAATTCAGTTGAATAGTGATGCGCATAGTCTAACCATTTTTAGAGCCCTGAATTATATATAAGCAAATAGCAGAGTCTGGTGTGTTGTTTACAGAGTAAGATGTGTTGTGAGGATGCCCAGGGGCAATAAGGTTCTAGCAACTAATTCAGCCACACGATCTGACAAGAGGCTGCTATGCTAACTGTAAGCAAGTGCATCAGTGTATAAGGAAAAAATTCACTCCTTGAGCCTGGTACAGTAATTGTGGTTTCTACCCAGGCTGGATCAGTGATGTTCCCATTATTTGGTGAGCATTGCATCTGATCAAGGGTACCTAGTTGAATGATATCTATGGACACTGTTATCAGTCTAGAGAAAGACAAGGCATATATCTCCACAGTAACAATATCTCAAAGCCACTGCTCAGTCTGGGTACATTTTTCCTGTAGACAGTACTGAGGATACTCTGAAAAATCTCAGAACTTTAGACTCTCTGTTTATATGCATCATTTGGATTATTTTCTTTAATGTAGTCTTTCATCACCATATCAAGATGGATCATCAAACAGAGGCTTAGGTCAGTGCTGAAGTCATTCATTCGGGGGCCATCTAGTCACTTAAATAAGTAGGGCAGTCTAGATGCCAGTCTGGTCAGATATCAGAAAAATAAACCAAATTACTTTATATATCCTGAACAATGAGAGAAGTATGTAACACAGTATGAATTGGCATGTAAGACATTAGCAGTATTTAAAATTTTAAAGTAAAAAAGCCCCTAAAAATAGACACATTTCATTGATGAAATTTTCTGTCATAACGTGTCACTCCTGAGCTCATCACTGTAATTTAGATATAACTGTTAGGCCATAAAACCTGATTTACACAAGACCTTCAATGGGGAGCACAATTTCCTTTACTTAGTATTATGGTTTGTATCTAGATGTACTCCCCAAAATTCATGTGGTCATAGGGCTTTTCAAAGGTGGCTGGATCTAGGGTGTGTGCTGCTGGTATCAAGGATGTGATGCTGAGATTGATTCACGGTGCAATGCTGGGATTAAGGCCAACCCACACTAAGTGTAGTGCTACTTGCCATAAAGGTGGGTAGCCTGGATAAGATATAAGGGCCAGAAAGAAGGCCATTGCTTGTCGCTTGCAACTTCTTCACCACTTTGCTTCTTTGCTGTCCACCATGAACTGTTTCTACTCTGTGATGCCCCTCTGCCTTGTTACCCTTCCTTGGAGCCAGCCAGCTATGGGTTGAAACCTCTACAAACTTTGAGCTAAATACACTTCCTCTTTCAGCTTTGGGTGTTGAGTATGCAGTCTCAGCAATGATAAAAGTAGCTAAGACAGTCAGCCACAAAGTCTGTGTGATATAAGCCACCATACATTTTATTCATAAAAAGATGCTCTAGAGTACATGGATTTCAGTCATGGAATTTTACCTGGTTAGAAATGTCAATTACTACATATTCATGATATGCTACATTTTAAATTCTTGTCAATATCATCAATTAAATATAGCTTACTTGGGCCAGGAATATAGCTCAGTGGCATAAGCGCCTGCCTGGCAAGTGCAAGGTCTTGAGTTCGATTCCTGGTACCAAAATAAATAAATAAATAAATATAGCTCACTAGACTGTATTATTTGTGCTCTCATCATTTGTAATAAAATGGTGCAATAAATTTAGTTGTTTCCATATAACTTTTCTATAAGTGCTCAGACATAACCTCATTATACTGGTCAACAGCATTTATAGTAAAATTTATATTTACAAATGCTTTTCTCAAGCCAGATATGTGTCAAATGCTTGTAGTCTCAGCATTCTGGGAAGCTGAAGCAGGAGGACTGCAGGTTTGAAGCTAGCTTGGGCAACTTAAGGAGACCCTGTCTTAATTTTTTTTAAGAGGCTGGGACCATATCTAAGTGGTTGAACACTTGCCTAGCATGTTCAAGGCCCTGTGTTCAATCTCAAGTACCACACACAAACAGAAACACAAACACAAACACATACACATACACATATACACACAAAAGCTTTTCTCAGTGTATGGTACAATTTCTGCAGCATTCATTTGTGTTCTTTTTTATAAGATCTATAAAAGCTCTTGATATTTTTTCACTTAATGGTAATCTCATTTATGTGGCATTAGATATTTTATTCATATTCAAATCTAATCGCTTGCTCAGGTTCAGTCCTTTTCTCAGTTTTTCTTCATCTTTCATCTTCTTTATATCCCAGTAGGATTTTATGATAGTTTATTTCATAATGATTTCTTAACTTGTGGTTCTTCCAATACAGCCATCTTTTATGTATCTGCATATCACACATGGGGAAATAATTTTCACTTCATCAAAGAAAACCAATCTCTTGGAGCTGGGGATTTAGCTCAGCGGCAAAGCGCCTGCCTGGCAAGGGCAAGGTCGTGAGTTCAATTCCCAGTACTGGAAAAAACAACAACAATAACAACAACAAAAAAACCAATCTCTTCTACTGTGCCTGAATCAAGTTTTACTTTCCCACACGCAGCAGGTATTTGGGCACACAGAAGCAACTAACTTTTAATAGGAGAAACAAAGGCAAGTGGGAACTGATACCAGCTTCAGCGCAACAACGGGGAGTGATGGTGCTTGTGGTTATCAAGACACCAAATGTTCCATAAAGGAATAGCTGCTGCTGCTCCATATAAAAGAAATGACTGATGGTTTCCATGCAGGGGTGCCGGTCCCGTAATATCAGAATTGATTTTTTGAAAAGAGAAGATGAAAAATGATTGGTTCAATTAAAAACAAAACTAAACAACTAAACTAAACTACACTACACACTAAACTGCAGAGCAGGTCAAGATACCAGAAGAACACATCAATCTCGTTGAGCCCCACAGAACATCAGTGTACAATTTCTCACTATCATGGAGATGATGTCAGGTAGTGCAGTATAACCACAGATGCAGGATTTGTAGAAGGACACACCACTTAGACCAGAGGCATAACTCTGATAAAGAGGATCAAACTGGTCCATTCAAAAGACTAGGACTAGGTTTTTGACCCTATTGTTGTGGGGTAGAGGCTAATAATTTTCCATGGAGTGATCAGTATGGTATTTTGTTTAGACTTTAATTTTTAGGGGATTTTCTCCCAGTATAAGATATGGGTCAGCAGCTGTTTCCATTCTTGGAGATATTATGTTGCCCCCCTCTGTTACAGTGTACCTGGTAGGAAACAAGAACAGGGCACATATAAAACATTGTTAACAAGGCAAGACAGGAAGAGACATGTCTCCACTTTAGTGGGTAAGAAGTCATGGATGAATGCCTGAGAATCCTCGTCTCTTCTCCCATAAGTCTCTCTCTCCTACTTCAATGCAAATTGTTTTGGAAATTCAGTAGAAATTATTAAAACTGAAGGAAGTGTGAAGCTTCTGTGTAATTCTCAGATCCCCTTGTTGTCCCATTGTCATCTCTGTGCAAACTTTCTCCTGAACCTCAGGAATTCCAACCTCTTCTTGTTCTGTTGTGCTGAAAAGTTCTCAGTAACTTTTGCCAGCAAACTCACATACAGAGAAATCAATCAAGGTCCTCAGGAGCACAGAAGGATCTACCTTGCACGTTAGGTAACCAAGCTTTTATTATTCTACAATTCTGTTATTGACATTTTCCACAGGTAACTTGTTTTAGGCAACTCATTTAACTGTCTATTTTTTCATACATAAAATGGGGAAGTATCACCTATTGAACCAAATTCACATTTTAAAAAGTATCCTGTGAGGGCTGGGGATTTAGCTCAGCGGCAAAGCGCTTGCCTGGCAAGCGCAAGGTTGTGAGTTCGATTCCTGGTACCGGAAGAAAAGACAAAAAATAAAAATAAAAAATAAAAATTAAAAAGTATCCTGTGAAATAATGAGTATATGGAGGCACACAAACTTTAAAAGTTCTTCTAAAAATTTAACACATTATTAATAAATATTTTAGCAGATATCTCAGTAAATACTAGGTGTGAAGAATGTGATCCAGCCTGATTCACAATGTAAGCCATATTTACATATAATCATAATTAAATTTCCCTTATTAAAACAAAAAGAAACTTTTCATATTCTATTTTCTTTATTGATATTCTATATTCAGCTACTTTCAAACTACTAATGCATGAAAATGAAAAGTGATATCTGAATCTTAGTTGTATAAAGAACTAATCTAAGATCAGCCAATTTAAGACAAAACGATATGAAAATTTATACTTCTAGAATATTTTGCTCTAGAGAAATATGAATATTTGTGGATATCTCTTAGAGTGATATTTTAGTCTAATGAAGTCCTGTGCCTTTCATTAACCTGAAGGAGAAACATAGAGTTTTAGTTCAAGTAAGTACCAAGTGAATAAAAGAGCAATGTATCATCAATACATATTACACCAATCTTAAATAATAGCATTTAAAAATTTTTGTCTTTCATCCAACAATGAATGTTTCTATCTACAAAATCAATGCACCCTTTAATGTGTTGCTTAGCTACTGTTGCTAAGCTTTTAAAATTTTTATTTTTCCTGAGATGGAATATTAGGTCATATAATCTTGGGCTCCTCTTTCCCTACTTTAAGTTCTGTTATATTTATATAAAAACTGATAATCTACACAGACATATTCTTATTTTAAATAATTACAGAGGCAAGTGGTTAGAATTTAAATTATTTTAAATGTTTACATAATGTTTTAAACTCTGAATTCTCACAGGAGAAGTCTGGGTTAATTGTCCTTGCAGAGCTGAAGAAGCAGCCTCACGATTAGGATCTCTCATCTTCCTAGCTCTATGTCTGTTGATTATCTTTTATCTTTTTCTCCTGCGTGTCCGAGAAAAACTTCTGATGTTTCCTTCTCTAAGGAAAACTCTTTCCCAGAAGGAATGCAAGTTTTGTGACACTTCATTAACCAGAATTAATCACTGGAGAATAAACTGAAAACCAAACCACTATGCCTAGAACTAGAGGAACTTTGCCCCAGACCACTGTCTCTTCTCAGTTCCCCTGAAAAATCTTTTATTACCCCCCTCGAGAATGCTTAGAGTGCCTCCACTTTCCTTTCTCCTATGAAGGAGATATTTAAGCTCCAGCCAACTCTCTCTTCTTTGAGTTTCATATTTATATGGCTCCTGCACTCTTGTCAACATTGAAAAAATTGTATGCTTTTCCTCCTATTGATCTATCTATTGTGAGTCAAACATTCAGAGTGTGAGGGATAAAGTCCCATGACCCCTACACTCTGGAAAGTAGTATTTTCCACAACTGATCTTCAAAAATCATAATATGTTCTTGTCCCTTCTCAATCGTAAGTCCTAAGTAGTATGAACCGGGGTTGTATGTAATCTAACATGTTCATTACAGTGTGACATCTTCGAGGACAGGGCCTTATTCTACTTACCATTTTACCTCCAGCACCTGGCATAGTATGAGAATGAGGAAAAGGAGCCTTGTAAGAATGTTGAAGGAATTAATGAATGGGTAAAGTTATTATTAATGAACAGGTAAAAGGTTACTATTATGGGTAAAAGGTTAAAATGGGTCATGGATTATTATTTGTAGACATAACTGGATGTTTCTTTAGAAAAGAAATGAAGGTAACATATCTTTCACAAGGGTAACCCCTGAAGAAGAAATAAGATGAATTATTATTATTATGTTAAATATAGAAAAATTAATGAAAGCCAACCTAAAATTTCATCCATCTATTGAGATCTGAAGTGATGGGTTGTATGACTAACTATAGGATAAGATGAAAGAACTAGCATAAGATTAGGAACTAACAAAAAATTTTACATGTCAAGGACCACTTTGATCAACTATTGGAATATTTTTTCCTTTTATATTCTTTGTAGTGTATGTGGATATTTAATATTTTAGAACAAGATGGATTTGTTCTTTCCCCAGTGAAGGTCTATATGGAAGAATAGGCTTAACTTCTTTTTATTTTCTAAAGATAAACATGTGAGTCTATTGAAAAATATATTACAGAAGAAAGGGAAGATAAAAGCTTTGTCAATATGTCTGACCTTCACTCTGGTATTTATGTATCTATCTATTTATTTATTTACACTTAGATGAGGGGACTATAGCTGCACAGCACTACAAAAGGTAATCTTTTGTTTTAAAATGAGTGCTTTGGGACACTGAGACTGATGTTGATCAGCACATGTCCCAGGATTCCCTTGATGAATTTTCTTTGTGAAAATGAAATAGAGGTCCTTGAACAGTTTACAGAACAAATTTATATATTTTAATAAGATCTCCTATTATTTCTTTACTTAGAGTAGCATCTTGATTATTAAAACCACAATATCAAACATTTCTCAGAAATTGTCCCATCAAAATTGGAGCCAATACCTAGGCTACTTATGTTAAAGACCTGTCTATCTTTTTCTACATTTCGATTTCTTTCACATTTCTTATTTGACATAAGACAAAATTTAATGTGAAGTCATCACCTTGTTAGTTAGCCTTCTATTGCTATCACAAATTCTATTGCTGACACAATAAACTTATCAAGAGAAAAGTTTTATTTTCACTTACAGGCATAGATGTTTTGATCCATGATCAGCTGGTCCCATTGTTTTGGGCCTGTGGTGGTGTATCATGATGGGAATGTATGGTGAAGAAAAACTGCTCACCTCATGGCTGGAAGAGAGAGAAAGGCAGGGGGAAACCAACAATCCTCTTCAAGGGTATGCACCCAATGTTCCAAAGACCTCTTCTTAGGCTCACCTCATAGAGGTCCCACTACTTTCTAGTAGGGTCTTTATCATATAGACCCTCGGAAGTCACTTCACATTCAAGTTACAGCAGCAATGAAATCTTCTTGACTGAATTCAACCCCACAAATTCACCTGCTTGTGATATTACACAATCAAGCATCACAATCACTAAAGAAACACATTCTAATATAATATCAATTTTACACTGGCAGAAGGCTGCTGCTATAGTCAGCAAGAACACAGGAAATGCATCAGAACACAAGGAGACACACCAAATCTGCCTCTGGCTATGTGTCAGCTAAAGCTTTATCTACAAATTCCAGGATACAGTGTGAATATTTTGTCAATAAGTATTACTTTCAATGAATTTGTGGTTAGGGTATAGGCTTAGTAATTTTATAATGTTTGTGATTGAGGGTGAAAATTCTTGGGATCTTAACAATAAAAGTGTCTTACTCAGAAGGTCTAGAAAAGGACACAGGACAGAGGAACAAGAGCAGTAGCCCTCAAAATGACCACAACTGAGCTATGTCTATTGCAGTTTATAGAAGTCAATTAGCAGTGAATTGTGCCTCACATGGCCTGGCACTTTGATCACCAGCAGAGCTGAGACAACTAATAATGGTACAGAGAAGAACAACAGCAACCTAGGCAGGGTGATGCATTTGAAAAGTATTTTGGAAAGCAAGGCATGGTGGTGAATACCTGTAGTGTCAGCACTCAGGTGACTGAGGCAGGAAGATTTTGTGTTCGAGACCAACCTGGGCTGTGTAGCAAGACTGTCTTTATTTTAAAAAAAGAAAGGAAGAAAGAAAAAAATCTTGAGAAAGAAGTGATTTATACCATTAAGGAACCAGGTTTAATGAATTTTTAATATGACCTAGGCAAGTTGCTGGCAAATTTTCTAAAATATAATCTAAGAAACTAGTAATATAATACGGACTGAGATGCTTATACATAAAAGTCTACCTAATCCCATCTAGAGTGAGACATTACACCAATTTACTGGAAAGGTAAAATGTATATTTCTTGCTACAAAATAAAATACTGAGTATCAGTTAATGAAAAAAGAGAGTCTGTCCTTTTAAAAGGATCCCAAACCTAAAATCACAGGAACATTTTCAGAGGCCACTAAAGTCCCATCAAATAAGAATCTAAGCACTCATATTTAGCGCATACAAGCTGCTCAGTTTTTGCCATATTTTTGTTCAATAAATGTAAACTACTGCTGACTTATTTTAAGACCCACTAGAAAAATGTTTTTGTATGATATTAAATCCATGAGCACAAGAGATGCCTTCTGGAATTTCAAGCAGGTACCGAGTCTTGAATTTGTTCCAGAACAATACAAACACAAAGCATAATTTCTTCTGCTTCATATTTAGAAATCTGATGGTGTTGAGAAAGTAAATGTTTACTCTTAAAGCATATCATCTACAAAATGGAGAAAAGTAAAGGAGGCCTTTGATTCTTTCTCAGGGTCAAGGAGTGCTAGAGTTATACCTACAGTTGTATCTATATAATTTACAGTGTTTACAAGCTGCATTCTGGAGTAAAAGGAAAATATATGTATTTTGGACTTGTGACCAGAGAGAAGCTATAGTGTAAATGGCTAAGCCTGGAATAGAAAAACAGTGAATAGAAAAATAGGATTTGAAATTTCTGACAGAAATGGTAAAGAAAATGTCAGCCTCCTCATGTGGAGTCAGACATTAGTCAGTGCCTTTGTGGAGAGAAAGAGCCAAAGAAACATCTAGGTTAGTGATCAGGGTGTCAGGACAGAGTCCAGTGATTTATCCTTCCTCTCAAATAGAAAAGCAACAAGAAAGAGGCAAGAGAATCAAATCTAGAGATGTACAGAAAAAAATAAAACAGCTGACAAAAATCAGAACCATATCAGTGAAAGCCCATACCTCCCCAATTTCTACAGTAGCTTACAAGAGTGCAATCAAAGGGTGTGGAAAGTGGAACAATTATCTTTGGCTCTGAGCCATGCAGCAAAATGGACTTTTAGCATAAATCACAGTTGACTGTAGTTACTTGCAACTGACAGATCACTAGATAAAATAGTTTCTGAGGTTAAGTTCAAGGGAACAAATAATTTGTCTCAGTTGTTATTAGGCAGGCTTAACAGCAAGAGATTATTTGAACCACTTTCACAACGGATTATCGCCAATGGTCAACCGGAAAGATGCAGATAAAAATACTGAAGAATGCCATCAGGACTCACCAGGTTTCTCATCACTCTACAAGCTCATGTGTCATATGTTAGTCAGGGTTTGACCACTGAAGACAAACGGGATGGTGTTCATTCTTACTTCAGCTTTTGCTAACAAACTTAGAGGATTCACAATACAAGTCTGTTTACCCTTTATTCATTTCTAGTAACTTTTATAAAGACCCCTGGAGTTTGACCAGCATGCTTTCTGTTGCAAATATTAAGAAATCTAACGTTAAAACACACAATACAAAGTGAAGAGGAAGCAATATCTTGAAGTGGCCAACTGGAAAATTTTTTCCAATTTGCGTGGGATATGCTTGGAAACAGGGCAAGCATATTTTCTATCATCATTTGTACCCAACAATGTACTAGTTCTTGCTAGTGCATTAAAGCAAGCAGAAGAAACAAAAGGCACTTAAATTGGAAAGGAAGTTGTTGAACTGTCAGTATTTACAGATGATGTCAGTAAGAATGTAAAAATCCTATGGCATATATCCATAGATCTAACATAACTAACAAATCCATTTAGAAAGGTTACAAAATATACAAATAACATTAAATTAATTATATTCCTATATACTAGTGATGAATAATTATTAAAGAGTTACGAAGTACAAAGGCATCAAAAAACATCAAGTACGCTTGAGAATATCTCACAAATGATGTACAAGATTTCTAATTGAAAAGGCTGAAGTGTTACTCAGATGTTAGAACTACTAAATAAATAGAGAGGTATGTTCATGAATTGGAAGAGACAGTATTTGGATTTTAAGTCCTTCCAACCTAGTATATGCATTCAGTGAAATCCATGTAAAATACTTTTGTGAGGAAATAGACACAAATTTTAATATTTACATAAAAATGCAAAGGATTCAGAATATGCAAAAGAATTCTGAAATACAGGCAGAGTTGGAAGCATTGCACTGCCTGATTATTGCTTAAGTTTGTTGTAATCAAAACTTTATGCTACTGATACAGGACAGACATATAAAATAACGGGACACAATGGAGAGGCCAGATTTATACTAAATCTGTGGTGTTGGAAGTCAAAAAGTGACCGATGCACAGAGAAATGAGAGTGCATAATTTAACTGGGAAAGGGTAAGAGGAAATTTTCTTACAGTGATGGGATACTCTATCTTGCTTTGGGTGATGACACTGTACAAATGTTTATATTTCTCAAAACTTATTTATCACATTTTGGGATATCTATTTTAAAAAAAAGATAGCAAATGTTAGTGAGTATGTGAAGAATTGAAATTTTACATTCCTATTGCTGGTAAGAATGGAAAAATAACAGTATAAGTTCTCCTAAAAACACTAAACATAGATGCACCACCTAACACAGTAATTCACTGTTGGGCATATATCCAAAAGAATTAGAAAGGTTCACAATATACAAACATTGTATACCTATATTGTATACCTATATTCATAGCTATATTCATAGCTATATTCATACATATTCATATACCTATATTGTATACCTATATTCATACCTATATTCATATTCATTCATTGAATACCTATATTCATATTGAATACCTATATTCATTCAGTGTATACCTATATTCATATCTATATTCATCCTATATTATGAATATACCTATATTCATAATAGCCAAAAGGTGAGACCAACTCAAATGTCCACTGGTGGTAAATGAAAAAATAAAATATACCATATACATGATATGGATATTATTCAGCCTTTAAAAAAGAAATCTGCTGGGCTTGGTGGCTTATATCTGTAACCCCAGCACTCAGGAGGCTGAGCCAGGAAGATCATTGCAAGCTCAAGGCCAGCCTGATCTACATAGTGAGACCCTCCCTCAAAAAAAACAAAACAAAAAAAAAGAAAAAGAAAATGAAAGCTAGACACATCCTGTAACATGTATGCCGCTTGAAACATTTTGTTAAATTATCCAGACACAAAAGGCTACATATCATATGATTTCACTTTTTCTTTTTTTTTTTTTTTTTTTTGAGACAGGGTCCAGCTGTGTAGTTCAAGCTGTCCTTGAAGTCACTATGTAGCTCAGACTAGCCTTAAACTTGCAACAATCCTCCTGTCTCAGTTCTGGGAGATTCCACTTACGTGAGACATCTAGAATAGATAAATTCATGGACAGGAAGTAGAATGGGAGCTGCCAATAGCTAGAAGGGAGGAATGGGGAGTTAGTATGTAATGGATATAGTTTCAATTGGAGACGATGAAATTCTGGAGATGGACAGTGTTGGTTGCACTTCAGTGTAATGTACTTAATGTTACTGAGTTACGTACTGTACTTAAAAATAGTTCAGAATGCTAAATTTCATACTATCTATAGTTTATCTCTATAAATTACTGAAATGAATACCTAAGAGTTGTACACTTTACTGGATATTAAATGTGCTCATATTTAAAATATTTTAAAAAGAAATACTAGAGGAAATCAAAAACAAAAAAGCAAACAAAGATACATGCTAAAACTTTAAACTTCTCTAAATAATTTCAGCATTCAGCTGAGGCTAAAAAGTACTTTTTAAAACATCAATATCATTGACACATAATAATTGTGATAAGTAAATATATGAATACTACATACAATTTGTATATCTTCTTTTCAGAAATATATATTCACATTGTTGAATTCCTACTGTCTTGTTTAATGAAGCTCTGTATTGTTTCTAATTTTTTATTACTTTTTATTATCTTTGTTTGATCAATCTTGCATTCTTACATTTGGTAATCTGAGCAACTTCATTGAAGATAACAATATGAAATGTAACAACCATTGTTAATTCCTATCATCTTGTTTTAAAATCTTGTATTATTTGTATTGTTTTTGTGTTTTGTTTTTGTCTATTTGTAATTTTATTATTATTTTTTCTCTTTAAAATAAAAGATACGTATATTCAGATCATTAACCTATTTTAAAATTGGATTGTTTGGGGGATTACTTTTTTTAAAATTCCTTATATATTTTGGAACTATAAAAATCCCTTTTTAGGGGCTGGGGATTTAGCTCAGCGGCAAAGCACCTGCCTGGCAAGCGCAAAGTCGTGAGTTCAGTTCCCGGTACCGGAGAAAAACAAAACAAAACAAAAAAAAAAGAAAACAAAACAAAACAAAACAACAAAAAAAATCCCTTTTTAGATGAATATTTTGTCAATATTTTCTCCTGTTCTGCTGGTTGTCTCTTTACTTCTTAAATTTAATATAATACAATTTATCTCTTTTTTCTTGTCTGTGATTTTGGAGTCTTCTTTAAAAAAAAACCAATGTCTTTATTGATATCTTAAATTGTGCTCCCTATGTTTTATTCTAGTAGTTTCATAGTCTCAGGTCTTACAGTTAGGTCTTGATTCATTTGAATTTTTAAATACATAATGAAAGACTGAAGTATAGTTTTATTGTACTGTTTATGAATATCCAGTCTTCTTGAGAGGTACTCTTAGTGGTTCTGGTTATCATTGAGTTCTTTGTGGAAAACATTTTGTCTGGAGCTGATATCATATCAACAGTGTATGGTGTATTTTAAAGTGGGGTTCCTTTGAAATATATGTGGTAGAAAGAGTTCTTTTTACAGATCAACTTGTTAAATTGAGTAAAGGGTAGGAATAGACAGAGATAGCAATATCCTGCTGGCATTGGAGATGAAGAAAGGGGGCCACAAGCTTAGAAATGCAACCAGCCTCCAGAAGCTGGAAAAGGCAATATAATAATTTCCCCCTAAAACCTCCAAAAGGAACACAGCCCTACTGACATCCTCATTTTAACCAAATGAGACCCATTTGTTGTTTCTGACCTGTAATATATGTATATAGATTTAGGCCATTAAATTTGTTGTCATAGCAGCAATAGGAAACCAATAAAATATATCTCTATGAATCCATATATAATATCTATACATATATATGTGCAAGATATACATTACTGATTTAAACATAAACATTCATAAATGCATAATATCCTTTAATTTTTAATAGTTACACAATATTCATATTTAGGCCATTTTCAAGTTTGTAGAACTACAAGTAATATTACATTTTTGTTCACAAACATTCACACTACCCATGCAAGTTACCAAGTAATATGTGCTAGGTTATAAATTATGAACATAAAACAGATAGATTTTCTATAAATATTGTAACAGAAGAGCATGCTTTCACTTTCTAACTTCAAAAATTCTTGCATAATCATGTTTAATTTTTGCCACATTGGTGGATACATTGTATCTTGGTTTTATTTGCATTTTTAAATTATAAATGAATTTGAGCATCTTTTCATATACATATTAGGTTTTGTATCTTTTTTTCTTAATTATTAATATCTCTTGACCATTTTTCTACTGGTTTCCTTTTATGAATTTTTAAAGTTCTTTGTTATTACTATTAACCCTTTTCACCCCATCACTTGCTGCAAATATATTTTCCCTGTTTTTCGCATTTGTGTGTTTGTGTGGTGTTGGATATCTTTCACTGTAAGCATTAGAATCAGATAAATATTTATAAAGTGGCACAGACATTCATTGAATGCATGGGGCTTTTGCTATGAATCCTTTTTTTCTTCAGTTGCAGTCTTGCTACATCTCCTAGGTCACCCATAATAGCACCACCTTTGTGTCATAGTATCCTTAATTTTCTTACTTCTTCCTCTTAAGTAGCTGGGATTATAGATGTGTGCCACCACAACCAGTTTCATTTCTATTAATCCTATCTGTGAGCAGAGGGGATGACTGATACTATCAGCACACTCATCTGCCTCAACCCTTGAAGTCATTTAGGAAACTGCCTCAGGTGAAACTTAGGTGAAACTCCTGCCCTATTCCACTCCTCTCTCTTGGAGAGCTATTTCTAATTTTCATATTCTATTAATAAAACAGTTAAATTTAAATCCTCTAATGGAGCTGTTTTAATTGAAATAATTCATACTAAAATATGGTGCTATTTTTTATGATAAGTAGCAGAAAATAATTTAACTACTCATTCTTGAGAGCAAAATATCCTCCAAAGAGCAAAAATGTAACAGCTATCAGTGATCGCTGCAGCTACTGTCTTGTGCTCCTTGATGAAAACCAAAGGACAATGGCCAAGCCATGAAGAATGCTGAGGCAATGCACTGTATTCCCCACGTATACCTTCTGCCAAAAGTGAAAGATTTTGATGGATTTATCTTGTTTGGTTTGATCCAACAGGTTTAGTTCAAAAATTGAACAATTTCTGCAAATGTTATTTGATAAGATGGGTACATTTTAAGAAGTTTTATGGACTTCATGTGAATCTATGAAAAAACAGAGCTTCACTGAGGAATCCAGAGATTTTTTGAAAATGAGACTTTTCAAGCAACAAATCTTAATTACTCAGATGTGCCCTAGTAATAAGTCTCTCACATCCCAATGACATCTTCCTTTGGCTTGAATTAATTAAGTGCAAATCAGTTGTCTTTCACTGAGATTGTTCAACCACTGGGAAAAGAAGAAAGCTGAATATTAACATTCTAGTTAAGTGTAACCTTAGATGTCTTATTCTCTTTTCAAGTATTCTTTGCTAAAGTTTTAACAAAAATGGTTTATTCTACAAAAAACTATTAAACACTTTGTACGAGTCAGTGCTTGCTAGAGAAACAGATTTAATGCGAGATCTACAATATATAAGATTTTACAAGACTGGCTTACAATAACTGCCTGAAGAGTCAGACATAAGAGCTCAAAAGGACCATCTGTGCCCTGGAGATCCAAAGCCTCCAGTCAAAGCCCTGGAGCTCACTGTACTGTCTCCTGTGAGTCCATACTAGGAGGCCAAAGGGTCTTCACCAGAAGGCAGAAGAGTCTGTGCTGGAAGCCAGAAGATGATGACCAAGGTGAAGGTGAAGACTGGAGTTCATCCAAAGAAACAGAAGTGAGCCTTCCATCTGCATTTCCCCTCTGTACCGTTCCGGCGACAACCCTGTGTGTTGGTGCTGCTCACACCCAGGATAGGTCTTCTGTCTTCAGCCACACCCAGAACTATGGTGATTCAACTTAGTTGGGCCTTTAGTTGGGCGCAGTCGACTATCACACTTACTAATAGCTTTTTATATCCTTAGTATCTAGTACGTAATGAGCCTGGGCCAATTATTATTTAATCAAAATTTTTTGATGAATAAATACAAATGAAGTTAGGTAATATACTCAGCAGAATGAACATGTTGTATAGTTCTGTCCTTTTTTTTAGCACTTGAAACAGTTGTCTATTCCTTCCTCATTGAAAGCTCTATTGCTAGTCTTCCTCAGTGTCACACTAACTCATTTTTTCTCCTATCTTTTAAGACAAGCATCACACTTCGTTGCTATCTCTTCCTCCTCTGATGGCCCTGAAGGTTTGGTGATTCCTCCAGAGCCTGTTACACACATTCTTCCAAGGCTACTCATTCTCCTCAGGCCGTCTCATCTCCAAGTCTTTAATTACCATCCACAGTTGACAACAAATCTTTGTTTCCAAACCAAATCCCCCGCTCAAGAGACAGATCACCTTTCCAACTGCCTGTGGATGGTTCCCCTGGGATATCTTGCAGATACTTCAGATGCAGCATATGAAACCAGAACTTGTTTTTCTCCTTCCCGTCTCTGCAATTTGCCACTGCTCCACAACACCTACCTCAGCAAACACTACTCCTCTGCAGCCTCGTATTCACACTTGAAACACCAAAGTCATGTTTGATTCCTCTGACCCCTTCGTTTCTCTTTTGCATTGTATTTTCATTCCACTATGGAGTCTTAATTCTATGGTTTAAATATTTTTCTCATTCTCCCAATATTTACTATATGACTTTTGTTTAAGTCAGTATGAATTTCACCTCACATTGCTACAATGGCCTCTGGTCTCCCTGCTTTTAGCTTACTTCTCTTCAATTTCTTTCCCAGTGATAGTCAAAATGAATTAAATGTAAATGTGACTAAAACCCTTTGTTCATTATCCATAAGGTGAAATCCAAACAGTCTAAGTGGTTTATAATGCATTCCAAGATCTGGCCTAGGCTTACGGTTTCTTTTCTATATTACATTCAGATCATGGAGCACTCTTGGTGTATCTCTTGCCTCAAAGGTTTCACATAGGCTATTTATTCTTCTTCAAAAAGCCATCACCCAGCTCTTCACCCTTCTTCATGTTCACCCTATTCATTCACCCTATTGGTGTCAGTTTATCACTCTCAGCAGTGTCATTCCCTTGTCCCTGTCTGTTCTCACAGTACTCCTTTTAAAAATGCACTATAAAATTAACTTCGTAATTCACTTTCTTTTAGTTATTTATTATTAATTAAGTTTATTGACACATTTTATATATACATAGTGATTACATTCATCATAGGGAACTTGTATGTACATGACATGTTGTAATCATTTTCTTTGCCATTCCCCTACCCTCCTTTCCTCCCTACTTCCCCTCCTTATTTACAAAAGCTTTGTTTCCATATTTCTTTCTTTTCTAATTTTTTTCCTTTTTCTTCCTTTCTTTCCTTCTCCCCCCTCCCTAGTTCCCCTTCCCATTTGAACATTTTCTTCCTATGTTACACCATCTATTTTACATTTTGGTCATTATTTACCCTTCCACTTTCTCACTCCAGAGAAATGATGTTATATTTATACATCTGTGTCCAATTTATTTCACTTGAGTATGGTCTCAAGGTGCATTCATTTACATAGAAATGTCTCCAGCTTATCCTTCTTTATGGCTGACTAGTACTCCATTGCATAAAAAAACCCCACATCTTCTTTATTGATTCATTGCTTGATGGGCACTTGGGCTCTTTCCAAGATTTAGCTATTATACATGCTGCTGCTGTAAACATGGGTGTGCATATATCACTACGGCATGATGCTTTTAATTCTTTCAGGAAGATACCAAGAGGTGGTATCTGGGTCCAATGGAACCTCTAGTTTTACTTTTTTGAGGACTCTCACCATTGACTTTCAGAATGGTCACACCAGTCTACATGCTGAGCAACAATGGAGAAGGATTGCTTTTTCCCTACAGCCCCTTTCCTGATTATAAGTACTTTTTCTGGAGTGAGATAGAATCTCAGTGTTGTTTTAATTTGCTTCACTCAAATGACCAGTGATGTTGAACTTTTTTTTATATATTTATTTGCCCTTTCTACTTCTTCATTTGAGAAGTGACTATTCATTTCAGATGCTCATTTTTGGGTTGGGCCTTTAAATTAGGAAGGTCTGATTTTTTTGAGTTCTTTATATATTCTAGATATTAGTCCTTTGAGGAACAGCTGGCAAAACTTTTTCCCACTTTGTGGATTGCCTCTTTACTCTGTTGATAATTTCTTTTGCTGTGCAAAAGCTTTTTATAAGATGAAATCCCAATTGTTCTTTCTTTGTAATATTTCCTATGCAATTTGGGTTTTGTTATTGTTCTTGGATAGAAAGAACCAACATAGTGAAAATGACCTTATTCCCAAGTTTTTACACAGACTCACTACAATCCCAAGCAAAATGCCAATAATATATCTCAAAGAATTAGAGAAAACCATCCTAAAATTCCATCTGGAATCAGAAAAGACCTAGAATAGCAAAAATAATTGTGAGCAACAAAGGCAAGGCAGGAGGAATTACAATCCCTGACCTTAAATAATCCTAAAAATGCATGGTGCTGGCCAAATAACAGACCTGAGGATCAACAGAACAGATTAGAAGATGCAGAAACACTCAACCTTTACCTTCAACAAAGGTGTCTAACACCTTCACTGGAAGAAAGATAATCTCTTTAATAAATAGTGCGGGAAAAACTGGCTTTCCACATGCCAGTGACTAAAATGCAACTAGACCTATGCACTAAACTAAAATCTAAGTGGACCAAAGATCTAATACAGAACAGAAACGCTAAATCTACTAAGACAGAGAGAGGATAAACTCTTGAAGACACAGGGGTAGGTAATTGCTTCTTTATTAATTTATTTTTCTCCACTTAACCTAAGTTTTGTTAGTGCAAGGACAATGTGTTTCTAGAACATTATCTTTCCAGCATCAGCATTATGTCTGGCACACAGTAGACACTCAATAAATATTTGTTGGCTAAAAGAAAACCAGCCTCCAAAGAACAAAATAGACCTTGCCGTCAGGGAGTCTGGAAAAAAAACACAAGGCAAGAAGATGGACTATGATCAAATACAAATGATGTGTCACAATTTATATATAAAAGTTAAAAGTGAATTAAAGGATTGATTAATGCTGTCTGAGGTTGACGAAGACACAAAAAGGATTTAATGGTGTCTCTCTGAAGACATCCCTGATATTTTAAAATTTTTAATCAACTTCTCTTTTCCAAAGTTTTTTTTCCATATTTTTTGGAAAACTATTCATGTTGGAGAGGATTAATACATATCTTGTGAATGCTGAGTGCTTCAGAGAAGCCATAGAATTACAAGTGAAACTTCTGGGTACACGGGAAGATTGTCAGCTCTGGTCATCATTCAGGGTTCATGCAGCTAGCTGTTTAATTGAACTCCCCTATCAACTCTTTTCTTTTGTGAGATTTACCAGATACTGTATTTTAATCTTTTGCTTGTAATAGTGGTTTTCAAACTTGAGTGACCTTCACAATCAACTGTAGAGCTTGTTAAAACATCGCTGGGCTCCCCACATAAAGTTTTGGATTCAGGAGGTTTGCAGAAGGGCTGTAAAATGTGCATTCTAACAAATTTTTACATGACGTTGATGCTGCCAGTCCTGAGACCACACTTTGAGTACACTAGCCTGGAGGATATAAATGTGATTATTTACAATGAGACCTGAATAAAAGGTTGGAGGTCACAACACTCAGAATGTAAAGTCTGATCATTCTGTTTTCATAATGATAAAGTATTTTATCCTCAACAGTACTTGGTGACCTCCATCCAAAGACCCTCTGTTTTATCTTCTCCAGAAAATAAACATAAATCTTCTTCCAGGGTAGTGAAAGGCTGTTCCCAAGCAAAAGCAAGGAACAGAATCTGAGGATTTCAGTATTTCTTAAACGTACATTTCATCCAATCTCTTTGTTTTCAGTTCCACCTGCACGTCCACTCAAAAAGTACTGAGCACTGCCACTTCCCTAGTGTTTTGAGGACTCTACAGGGGCACATTTAAAAGATTTTCCAATTTTCCTCTGCTGGTTTGAGATCTACTTTCTCAAGTTTCCTAAATTATTTATTCCCCATTTATCCCTCCATTCCCTAGCTAACAAGGTCATATTGCTACCAACTCAACATCATCTTCTCTTTGTCCTTTAGGTCTTTAAAAAAGTTTTACTGTCATATTAGTAGATGTTGCGGGGAAGCACCAAAGGTAGTATTTTGTGCTCAGTGTGGAAATTTAGAAGTCTGTAGTGTCCAAAAATCACATTCTTAGCCTTTTGTTGTATCTGAAGACTATAAGACAAATGGAATTTTCCTGAAAGCACATTGAACCATCCCTCAAAGTGTCTCTAGGCTGGTGAGTTCAGTTGTTTCAGCTCTGCAAAAGATGCCAATTTTGTTTTCATAGGGAAATCTTTCACAGCTTCAGGCCATACTTCTTCTATAGCCAAGTGGGTCATGATTTCCGGATACAAGCCACATGTAAGAAATTTTGTTGAATCAAAGCAAGAGATAAAAGTATATGAATCTTCCAGGCATGGTGGCATGCACCTGCAATTCCAGCACTCATGAGCCTGAGGCAAGAGGATTGCTGTGAAGTCAAAGCCAGCTGGGAGTACATATATAGTGAGTTCAAGTCAGCCTGAACTATAGAGCAAAACTGTCTCAAAAAAAAAAAAAAGACTATATGAACTAGTTAGTTCATTTCATATATTCCATACTGTCTTCTGACCAAAACCAACTAAAATGGTGCCTGAACAAGGGATGTGAGACTTAGAGGGGAAGACCCACCAAAGTGAGAAAAGAGGGATGGAGGCTGATCAGACGCCTGGATACCTGAGGGGGAATCAGCGGGGAATAAAGAAAGACAAAGACAATATTCAAAATATAAAAGGACCAACCAGGAGAGACCTGCCTCTAGTGAACACGCACACACAACAATCTCCATGGCTGATCCACTTTTATTAGCCAGCAAGAAGCACAGAGGAAAGGGCAGTGTACTTTTCATGGAACAGCAACTGTAATAAGTAAGGAACAAATTAATGGAAAACAAGTCCTTCTCCATATCAATACACCTGCGTTCTGTAGATTGTTCTCAACAGACGTTATCTGGCCTTAAGAATATTGTAGTTACCAGGCTTCTCTGCGCAGCCAGGAAGCATGGGTCTTCCATATACTTCTCCATTCCTAAAGCAAGCCACACTAGCATTGAGACCTCAGGACCCCAGTCATGTAGTCTGGTCTCCACCATCATAAAATATTATTTCATATCCACTGATCCCCAACAGTTCTCGCTTTTTGTTTCTGTAATTGTAAAAGCTGAAACAGCATAACTTGAGGTTGGATAGTGTCTAGGCATGGTCTGGTTTGGTTTCCCCTGGAGCAAATTAGGAACAGAAATAGAATACACAAACAAATTAATATAATCAATCTAGTGTAGAATCCAAAGTGGGCCTGGCAGCAGCAGAGTCCACCACAAGTTTGGAGATCTCTTCTCTCCATGGCTGCACGTTCTGGAATGGCATCCACAATGGCACTTCACGACCCATTAATACACAAGCATGCCCTTGTCCCCACGTTATTAACTATACCAGGCCATCTCATTTTCCTGTTTGGACATCTTAATATAGGACTTGTGCTCTAGATATGTTTATCAATTTGCCTTTTTGCCAATGAAGCTCTGATGAGGTACACTTATTTTCTGCTACCAGATTAAAAAAATGTAAAGTAAACATGGCAAGGTCTAGTTGTTCTTGTGGAGGTAACTGTATGCCCCCTTTTTGTTTCTGTAATCATGTCTTTAAAGAAAGGTGTGCATGCTCCACTATGGCTTGGCAATGAGGGTTACAGGGAATACCTGTTAGATGTCTAATATGCCACAGTTGAAAAAAATAAACCTTTGCTGACATGAGGGTCCATTGTTGTTTTTATTATACAAGGGACTCCCATAGTAGCAAAGGCAGATAGATAAACAATGCTGTTAACATGTCCCACCTTTTCACCTGCATGGCAGGTGGCATGAATCATGTGAGAATAAGTATATATAGAAACACAAACAAACTGTAATCATCCAAAGGATGGGATATGAGTAATATCCATTTGCCAAATGCTATAGCTATATGGAAACCTTTGTCTCTTAATTTAGTTTCGTACCAAGAGCACTGTTTAATGAAACCTTGTTGCTTTGCCCACAGACAACTTAGCCTTTTAATGATGAACAATATAAATATGTCACAATAATATGTTTAGCAACATGTATTGATGTATATCTCCCATAAGGCTATGGAAACTACTGGGATCCCATTAGTGAATAAAGACTGGAAGAAAATACTTCTAACCAGTTTCTCTTTTATTCACCAAGGGGACTCCTGTCCAGCAGTCTCCTTAAGCCTAAGGGGTCCCCCATTTAATTTTCTTAAGAAATTTTTTGATGACATATGAGAACCAGACCATAACATTTAACACATTGTTCTTGACCAAAGAGATTCTCAAGTTATTGTACGCAGACAACAATATGCATTGTATTTGTAAAACAAACCTTGACATCATTTTGATCAGCTGGCCACCTGAATGGAAGCATATCCTTAACTCTAATGACGTCTATAAGCCAATTTAAGCTATAGACAAATGTTTTAGAAATCCTAAAAGGCAAAAAGAAGAAAAAAATTGTTCAGCTTAAACAAATTAGCTGTAAGCATGATGACCAGTTACAGATTAGAGAGACAGATGGACAAACACACATGACATTTTTTTTTAAAAGAACAGAGTGCAATTGAATGTATTTGACCAAGTTGAATTATAATAACTTTTATATAAGACTAGTTAAAACTTTCTTTTTTTCTTTTTTTTTTTTTTTTGGTTTTTCTCCGGTACCGGGAACCGAACTCACGACCTTGCACTTGCCAGGCAGGCACTTCGCCACTGAGCTAAATCCCCAGCCCCAAGACTAGTTAAAACTTTCATAGGTCAATTGACAGAAATTTCTTATAAGAATTGGAAAAAAGAACCTTTTACTCAAAATCAGGATTTTCTTCTGTATTTTATCTTAAGAATTTTGGCAACTCTGTGCCCTCTTCTTTCATTTAGCCTCTGGCTCAATCACTTCTATACCTTTTGTCATCTACTCAGACCTTCTTTTTCTTTCTTCTAAAATTACTTGTGGGATCCCCCTCTGTAAGGACTAATGTAGCTTGGGCCAGCACTGAACTTTCATAGGAGTTGGTCCCTCTAGTCAAGAGTTGTCTTGACAAGATTTTAAATAATTTCTAAGACATTTTGTGGCCCTGACCACCAGGGACTGTTTGAAGTCATTATTTGTGTGTGTGGTACCAGAAATTGAACTCAGGACCCTGTACTTGCCAGGCAGGAACTTGTGCTGCTGAGCTACATCCCCGGCCCTATTTGCATTCTTAAAAGCCAAATGAAGCATGGTAATCTTGGCCACTGGTGAATGAGGAATCTATCTGTGGACTGCCTCCTGCAATCTAGCAAGGAATTGAACATAAGGCTCTTGTGATCCCTGTAAGATATCCAGAAAAGACTGAACTAGAGTACCCTCTTCAGAAACCATATCCTATGCTTATTTTATCATCAACTGTATCTCTTGATAGGCTTCATTAGGATAACTCATAACTGTTGTACGATATCCCCATAAGGCCCTGTTCCCAGCAGCATATCCCCCAGTGATTCCTCGTCTTTCTGCTGCCCTATTTCTGCCTACCTATTCCACTGCAAGTTCTTATGGCTGCACAATGAAATGGAGATACCGTCCTGCTGATAGACAGGAATGGGCAAGACATTTAATATCTTGTGGGATCATATGCAAAGCTCCCCAAATGGACTCCAACAGCCCCAGTGTAAGTGGTCCCTGTACTCCATTATTCATTACACTCTGTTTTAACTCTTTCAAAACCTTATAGTCCCTCCCATGATTTTCATGTATCACTTGTTGGGGATTTAGGGGAATCTGTTTAATCATAATAGGAAAACAACAGGACCAAGTGGGGCCACCAGCCATTGTACTTTTCCAGATAAGTTGCTGATACTTAACAAGGATAGCCTGCACTAGTCTCTAAAAATACAGGTGTGGGCCAAGAAAGAAATTACTACAATATGTTTGGAGGAACTTCAGAAATTAAAAGTAGAGAATTTAACGGAGGAAGGAGAAGATGAAAGGGAAGTAGAAAAATACTAACAATTAGGATTATAGGACAGTTTCCTGGTGGTGGGGGAATTGCTCAACTTTGCTACATTTTTTTAGTTTGTTATAGGCAAAAGTCATACAAAGTAAAATACCAAATTTTTTACTCAATTTAAAAGTACTTACTCAGAAAATGTGCTGTACAATTTAGAAAGACAGTTTAACTTATTTTAACTAATACAAATATTTCTTTGATGTGGGAGGCATAGTAACGCCTCTCTTAAAAGATATACACATCCTAATCTCCAAAACCTATGAATATGTTACACACACTGGTAAGGAGGAATTAAACTGCAGATGGAATCACTATTGCTTCATAGCTGATCTTGAGATGGGGAAATTATTCTGGATGACTTAATGGGTTCAATAACAAAAAAAGAAGAAAAAGAGGGAGGCATAAGAAAAAGACCCAGAGAGAACCAAGAGCCAAACAGCTAACAGGTTAGGAAGGTGGAGCTAGCAGGAAAAGAACAGAACAGATTCTCCTGACAGCCTCTAGAAGGAAAGTTTCCCTCATGGCACCCTGTTGTTAGGCCAGTGATAACCACATATTTCTAACCTCTAGAACTGTAAGGTAATAAATGTGTATTGTTTTAAATCACTGAGATTGTGCTAATTTATCTCAGCAGCAATAGAAAATTAATGTAATTGACTTTGGTATAATATATGTAAACTCACAATCTGTTATGGTTTGTGTCTAGATGTCCCCCCAAAGTTTATGCAGTCATAGGGTTTTTCCGGATGTTGCTGAATTGAGAGTGTGTGATTGATTCATGGTCCAGTGCTGGGATTAAAGGTGTGAGTGCTACACTCTCCTTAGGTGGGTAGCCTGCATACAATATAAGGAACAGAAAGAGGCTTGTCCTCTCTCTCCCCTACTTGTTTTTGTTGATTTCCACCACCATGAACTGTTGCCCCTCTGCCATGTGCCATCCTGCCTTGGAGCCAGCTGATTATGGAAACCTCCACAAACTGTGAGTTAAATAAACCTTTCCCCCTTTAACTTTGGGTGTAAGGTATTTTATCTCAGCAGTGAGAAAAGTAACTAAGACACAATCTTATCTTACTAAAGCAAGGTAATAGACTGTCAAATATTCAAGTAAAATTAAAACATTTTTTCCCACATATCAAAAGCCGACTCTGTTGTCTATTTCCAAAAGCATATTCATTCCTAGGTAACCTAATTAGCAAGATTTGCTGAAATTAGAACTGAATTAAATATGGATATAACCCACTTGGCAGCGTTATATTAGTCAAGTCAGTTTCTTTCTCCACTTGCATAGTGGAGTTAAACAAGGAATTCTTTCCTAAGAAGGATTTCTTCCACTGATCTTTATATATAAGTTGCCTAATTATGGTAGTTTGGCATAAGCTGTTCCTTGTAGATACTTCTCCCACTCATGTAAAAATGCTTCCATACAAGTGATTATTTCCCTTTTCATACTATTAAGGTGCTACTGTGATGACAAATAACAATTGATGCTACTGAGTGAAAATTCTCGAAGGGAAATCACCTGAAAAAGTACTTGTGAATTGAAAAAAGAGGCAAACCTCTACCATTTAAAACAATGTTAATTACATTATTTAAATATCAGAATGCATGTCATTTTCTCAAGGTCAGGAAAAATAATTAGGGCCTAGGAAATATGGACAATCTATTCAATCTATTAAGTATATGAGATATGTTATTCATATTCATGAAGTCTTTCACATTTAGTGGGTATCTGCAAAGCACTCAGGGGTATGCATTCGACAACCACACATAAATAGATGAAAATTCTTGCCTTCTAAGAATTTGCACTCCAGAGGGGGCTGGATAATACAAAATCTAGAAAAACTTCTGTGGGACAAAGAGAGCTCGTTCAGTTTTCCTGGAGGTAATGGGAGACACTTGGCAGAAAAGGGAGTAAGAGTGTAAAATAGAAAAAGAATGGCTATTTCCATTCCAATTATTCCCACACCTGATGGGGACGAGTAAGCACTGGCCTCCCTTCTGGAAGAGAGTTTAAACATTCTTGGTACTGAGCAAACTGCACTATCTATTAAAGAAATAACTCTCCTTACTGCATTCTGAAACTCAAACAAGTTGGTTCCTAGTCATCTTGAATTAGGAAATACAGCCTTTGTTAGAGGTATTGAATTCAACAAGTCCTGGGTTTAAATCTACTTTGAAACTGACAATGTACATATATTGACAATTTAATGTGGCTGGAATGCTCTTTATTTATAAAACCATCGTCAATATAATCTTCTAGGTTAATAATAAATATCAGAGGTAAAGCAATACCATAATAGGTTAAGGATGGAATTCTGAACTTGAACACTTTATTTTTAAAATAAAGTTTTAAAGGAAATAAATATATGATGGTAAAGCTGATTTTCAGACCACTATCAAAGAACTCAAATAGTGTAACTTCTTATGATTTGATGGATCAACAGTTCACGAATGAATCCTTGAAAACTAAATATAAACATTAAAAGCATGACGTCTATTAACTTTTTGTTGTTCAAAAATAAAGCGAATGTAATAATTAAACTAACTAGACTCTTTTAAGGTTAGCAAAAATGGAAACTACTCTAATATTACCTAAAATTTACTTTTAGATCACAGATTATATTGTCCCTAAGGTACATGTGATACTAATTTAAAATTAATATCAAATACATATTTTATATATGAAAAATTGAAAATCATATAGAAATTAAAGTTTTATATTTACATAAAGACATAGGAAGGAAAAAAAAGGAAGAGAGGGAGGACAGGAAAGGAGGAGTGGAAGGAAGACAGGATCACTCTTTTATAAGGACATGTCATACCCAAATATGAACATAAAAAATTCTCTCCTTTTGCGGAATCACCCTGTTCAATGCGGTACCAGCGAATTCCAGCAGATGGCACTCGTATTTTTGAAAATACAGTTTTGAAAAACATCAGGATTGCTTAAACTGTGCACCATTTCAGATCAGAAAGACTGAATAAAACCACAGAAGCAAACAGATTTCAAAATTTTCTATTGCCATGGAGAACTAATGCTTTTAAGGTACTCTAACGCACATTCATAGCCTGCAAGCAGCTCACAATTTTCACTCTCCAGTCTACCGGCTGGTAGAAAGTAAGCATTCACAATCATTACATGCCAATCAATAGCTTGATAATAGAGAGCTATAAGTGACTGTTGAGAGACCAACAAACTTTCCATGATGGACTATATTAGCATTATTTTCTTCTAGTTTGTATTCAATACTTTTATCTGTTGTTTTACATAGATAGTTTTGCAAAGATTATCACTACCAGTTTTTCGCCGAGGTAAGCAGCGATTCAGAAAGAGTAAGAAATGAGGAAAAAGTAATTCAACCAGGAAAGACAAGCTGAACAAAGGAATCTAGTTTCTTTAAAGAACTGATACTTTATACTTAACTCCTTGATTAATATATATGGGCTAAAGAACAATCCAAACCATATTTCAACACACATTTATACGCCAGGCAGACACTGTTCTAGTGCTAAGAGAAAGCATGTAAGACAATCTCCCAAATCTCATGGAAATTATTTTAGTCATAGTTAAAAGAAAAAAGAAAGACACCACAAATTATAGAAAGCATGAAGAGAAACTAAGGTGCATGGTGTGACTGTGTTGAATTTGCTATTTCAGGGAAAGAGCTTCTTTGAGCTGACTCTTGACTGACATTAAGCAGGCAGCTATGCACAGACCAGAAGGAGCACTCCAGGTGGGCGGAGCACAGCCTGTGAAATGCCGCTAACAGTACAGCAAATTAGGTGAATTCAGGGAGCAAAAAGAAGTCCCATTTGGCTGCAGAGAAATGTGCAAGAGAGAGAGTGATCTAATGTGAGTTCTGAGAGGTATACAAAGCCAGACGGATAGACGAATGAATGAAATAAGAGATAGGAAGAACAAAAGGGGAAAAGAAAGAAATGAGCAAGAGTGTTAAATTCAGCTTTAAGATTCTTTACACATTGTTGATCTTTCTGGAAGTTTTCTATTAGCCCATATCCCTGCTTTAGCAGATACTAAAGAAGGAATATAATTGTTATTTGACATTTTCAGAAACTGCCAAATGTCAGTTATATTTCTTGTATTTTACTCCTAGGGGATTGAATCCTTTTCTATATTGAGAGAGTTTCACTAAGTTGTCCAGGCAAGACTCAAACCTGGCAACCCTCTTGCCTCAGCCTCTCTCAGAGCAGGGATTACAGGCATACACCATCGCACTCAGCTCTGCTATCGTCTCAAATATCAATGACCATAAATGACTACTAGAAAAGAATACCTAGAACATGAATTTTCAATAACATTTGATTTGAATCTGTTTTGTACTGAGTTACCCCTTCTCCTGGAGTGTAGGAAGATATTTTTATTTAAATAATTGTTCACATTTGCTGATTCTGATTAATCAATGTTTTCTGGGACCAAAGATATGATTTAATGATTCCAATAATTTTCAAATTTCTCTTATCTTCTAATGCTGACTTATATAAATTCTATAACAAGCAAATTTTCGATGCAAAGTATTTTTAAGGTATGTTAGAACTGAAGTGCAAGCAATGAAATTGAAAGAGGCTCACTGCTCTGTGACCTTGCACAAACCAAATCATGCATCACCATCTCAGTTTTTCCTATAAAAGGTGAGATACATGCTTGATATCCTGCTACAATCTCCATGGAGTTTTTATTTTATCAGATAAAAACATTTGAAAAATAAAACCTTGGTATTTTACAAATTTTGACTGGCACTAGATGGTAGAGCTGACATTACACTAGTCCTGTGAATACCCCCGGGTCGTCCATATCCACTCAGGACTGCTTCTAACATCCACAGAAACTACTTCAACAATCACACTCCTTAATGGTGGTTTGATACTACAGTTACTTTCAGTAGTCACAAAGCTATATCCAGAAGTATTCATTAGTAACTGCATTTGCATCTATTAAACATAGATTAAGAGGGTGTTATTTTAACAAAATTTTATTTACCAAGTAATTAGAATTACAATGTATTACAAGTGTGAAAATAATTAACTTCGAATCATTTCAGTAGTGTAGCTCTTCTGATTGTAAGAAAAAAATAATTTTCTTCTCAGCAGGTCTAGTTTGAAACAGCTACTTATGTCAGTCATTATTATTAATTTCCCATTCTACTCTTTATTTTCCTAGACAATAAATTCTGGTGCTATTGATTTTATAAAGTCTATTTATTTATTTGTTTATTTTTGTCTTTTTGAGACAGGGTCTCGCTTTAGGCTGGCCTTGAGCTCACTTTGTAGCCTAGGCTGGTCTTGAACTTGCAGAGATCCTCCTGCTTCAGCTTCCTGAGTGCTGGGATTACAGGCGAGCGCCACCACGCCTCAGTATAAAGACCTTTTAAAGATAAATTGGCTATATACCAAGGACAGTTGTTTAAGTAAGCATTCAACTCTGATAGTTTTAGTCTTGATACTTTTCATAGCTAAGCTGGGACGGAACTTCACCATCAGTAGTGGCTTTCTGTGTTGCTTTTTCCTCCAGTAAAAGTAAGTTATATTCTTACAACACACAATACTCTGAACACTTGCCTCTATAACGATAAATAAAACGTTTCTGATTCTACCTTACACAGCAGGGGCAAGTTCTTACATCATGTCCTTCACATATTATTAGTTAACACTGTCTCAATGCTATCTTTTGTCATGCTCGTAAATGAATTGAAGACATAAAGCTTCTTCACTGCTATTCTGAGTTGACTACTAGACAAAAGAACATATTTAGCTACCTTGAAAATACAATGGTTAGCTAGCACAAATGCAACTAACTATACATTCCCATCTCAAGTATTTCAAAGGTAATTTCATCCTTCCTATTCCTTCCACACATGCACACATTATCTTAAGATAAAAGGGGCACAAAATTCAAGACTTAATCTCTGCTTCAGGCTAATGACAGAAATATTTTTCATTTTTAGTTCACATCCTGAAAGAAATTCCCTTGGCAGAAAATGTTCTGAACTAGACTCTAAGAGGCAAATGTATTTGGTTCACTTAAGCTTTCCAGGATGACAAAGGAGAGAAGACGGGTCAACAACAAGGAACTTCAGTTAAAACAGATCAGCTTCAAATGTTAAAATACTTTTTAATATATTGAACAACTTCAAGTTTCAAACTATATATATCTGAAAGACAGAACACCTTACCCTAGCACACCCAGGATTGAAATTGTCTCATATTTATTTCTAATCGTGTCACTGAACTGCTACTGTTTTCTGGACTGCAAAGAAATGATTTATTCATCATAGTGTGACACAGCTATGTATGATTGATTGGTATGAAATAGAAAGGGACTTTGTCTTCCGCGACACTTAGAACAGGGCCTGACCAGTGTACGCTATCTTCCTAGCAGCTGAGTTACTGATTGCCCATCTGGTAGGGTTCAATAGATTTTTCACAACATAATTCACAGCATAATTACCACTCTATAATATGTTATCAATGCCAACTGACTCTTTTCTAAACTCGAATTTATTATAACACAATGACTTCAAACTTATGTTAAACTTTCTGAATCTCACCACGGTTATTCAAGTTCTAAGAAAAAAATAGGCAGCAAGGAAGAGTTCTGTTCAATGTTTGTTTCTTTTATGGAAGAAAACAGTACTACTGACAAAACAATGCTACCATAGAAATCTTCCCAACATGCAGATCTTAAAGCTTCCCTTTTTCTTTGTCTTTTCCTCCCATTTCAGGAAGAAAGAAATTTTTAGTCCAGTGGTCATGTTCCACATCCTATAGTTTTGTTGCTGTTTTTCTCCTAGCCAAATAGCTCCATTAATCAGCAGGAAAAAAAAAAAAAACAAAAAAAAAAAAACAAGCAGCCAACTATCTATATAATCCAATATTATCCCCAGTGGAGAGCTGAAAATTAGAAAGTTGCTTCTGAAAGAACTTTAGTTTCATTAAAGAACTATGGTGGCATGCCAGGAGTCCCAGAGCAGTATCAGTATTATTTGGGGTTAAATTTCACTTTGGTTATAACTAAGTATGTGATAAATTCAAAGAATTTATTTAAAGAATGTGCATTCATTTAAAAATTGCCTAACTTCCAGAGTCATTAAATTCAGCCCAAAACATATTTTTATCCAGAAAATTGCAGCTGATGTTCCTAAGACTTTTATGACTTACAAATTCTTTTTTGTAAAAATCCTAAAAACAGACTTTATACACTGGTACTCTACATTGATAAAAGTTTGGCTTTATACACTCTGATTTTTATTTCTTGCTGTATTGCTTTTGCTTCAGAGAACTTGTTCCTTTGATTAGATTGATTCAAACAGTCTTAGTTATTTTGATTGGTACTACCTAGATTGTGTTTTGTATTACTCTACGATGAAGTGCTAAAGTAATCATTCATTTGATTATATGGAAATTAACTTAAATCTTGAAATATGCACTTACGGCATTTTGAAATAGCGAAAACACAGAACTCTTGGGTATTCTTTTCATATTAAATTCATATGAATCCTGATCATATTACTGAATATTCCACCTACATATTCTGTATGGCACACATGTGAAAAAACAGTAGTATCCATAATAGTTTACTCTGTATATATATTCCATTGTGTGTGAGTAGTACAGATAGGTGGTGATCTCTAGTTCACATTAATATTTTAGCTACAAAACCTATAATGAAAAAATCATTGACAAGTGAAAATGGCCTTATGTGCAAATTTATTCTGCATGTTAATGAGATACATACAATAATAAGTATTCAGATGACATAGAATGTGGGTAGACAAATAGACTCAAATAAGGGAGAACTAAAGAACAATCTCAACAACCATTTTCCACCCTATATTTGTGTAGAAAATTCACTGCAAGAATTATTTTTTTCTTCTTAGGCAAAAATAATTTATTATTCATTTAAGTACTTAAGAAATAAAAATAAGACTCATTTTGAAAATACAAATTTCTTCAACAGATGGCAATTGCTACACATCCCAAAGGAGAGTTTTAAGTTTGCTTAGTTTTTCAAAAATAAGGATGTAAAACAACATATTCATAACAAGCTGTGGCAAAAGTAGACGCTCTGAAACCAGAACTAAAAGTTCTACCTTAACATCAGTGGATCTAAGACAGCTGTGAACACTTCATATGTGACATTTAACTCATGAAATCCCAGCCACAAAATCAGGGTTCTAACATCAACACCTGATATTTTAAAATACATAGGTGTTGTTCCCTTCCTTTACCTAACCTAACAGAGGGTCTTATTGAACAGGTTTAGTACAATTAGGCGCTAGTGAAAATATACCTTTCTACCTCATGAGGAGTACTAACAGGTGGAAAAAGAAGTGATGTTAAAAATCTGGTGGCAATACTGTTTGATCTAACCACCCGTACAATTTTCAAGTGCAATTTTTCATGCCACTTGCAAAAATGAACCCTGATGCCCATAAGAATAGTACCTCCCCTTGTAGATAATTTGTTTTCACTCTGACCAATACAAGCATTAGGAAGAAAACTGTCAAGAACAAGTTGCTAGAAAACAGCTGCAGATGCCCTAGAATTTAAGTCCAAAGACACACAGAGAAAATGAAGAAAACTGGCTTTCACAGATGAAAGGCCTTAGAGGACCTCTGTTAACAAGTATCTTATGACTAGAGAAGGATTAAAATGAAGTAAGCACATTCACAGGTGAAAATAGTAACAAATAAATGAATCAATAATCTGAGCATTTCTTCCTAAGTGTGTTTGACTAAGCCTGAGGTAAGCTACAATAAGCTATGAAAAGCAGATAAGGAAGAATAGGTCAGCTGAAGAGTCAAGGGAATATACGCCTGGGAAAACAATATCTACTTCTCCTTTCTCTCCATTTAGGAAAAAAAAATTATACCTGACAAAACCTTTAAATTATAGTGAGCAGCAAGACAACAAATTATTATCATGTGTCAATAAACTAATTGTAGATATCAACAACTCTGAATATTCTGAACCTCATGTTTTCCACAAGAATCTGTTGCACTGGGTACCATTCATATGCCCATCACAATTTGACTCTAAGATGCTTTGATCAAGTCTCAGGTGGATCATTAATTTTTGAAAAGTTGATTTTCTGAAGATCTTTCTGTGCCAACGTCTGAAAAATAAACATATAATAAATATTCATAAGCAAAATGAAATATTTTTTGTGGTGCTAAGGCTAGAACCAAGGGCCTTCACATTCTAGGTAAACATGCTACACACTACCATTGAACTACATCTCTAGTGTAAATTAAATTCTTAATAAAGAAATTATATACAATGTATTGAAATTTAGCACAGCAATAATTCAGACATTTCTGAGTTATGTTTAAGGTTTTTACACAAAATATAATTCTAAAAATAACATAATTGGAAAGTTTTTTGAACAAGAAAATGTTTATAGAAAATAAATAAAATGTAATACATTAAACTAAAACTATATTTTAACATGCTTTAAATCTATGGATGTCTTGTATTAAAGTAGAGCATGGAAAATATTGTATTAATTTTATAAACAACCAAAGTAAGCAGTAAAGTAATTTAAAGTGCTCTCACACATTCTGAAAATCAATTTCTAAGGGTTGAATCTACAATTTCTAAGATCATAAAAATCTGTAACAAGAAAGTTTCAGCATCAAATATAATAAAAGTATAATTTATCTCTATCAAAAACCAAAAAGCTTTTAAGCATTATGATACTAAAACTCACTCAGTGCATAAATCCTCTAATAACAGAAGAGTTTTGGTTAAGCAAATGTTGTAAGGTCAGGTTTGAATTTTTTAGAACTTAGTTTGAAATTGTAAATATTCTCTTTGAATATAACTTGCTTTATGTAGCACCTAACTCTCCAGGAACTCAAAACATTTCATGGATTTATATCCTGAGTTTAGTTTTATTCATTGCTGCTTTTTGTTTTTCGCAGAGGAGCAAAGCATTCATTCAAGGATGGAATTTAGTAAGTCTGTCTTTACCAGAAGATAAAGTAATGCTAAACACAGTGAAACAATCAGTGATAGCTCACCATCTCCAAAAATTCTATTTCTGTTTGGAGAGTTTCATAAACACTTTTCAAGTCATCTTCTTTATAAAGTTCTAATTCCTTTTTAAGTCTGTTCCAAGAGAAAATTTCATACTATTAGTTAACAATTAACTTTTGTAATAATTTTTATTACACAGAGAGAGAGGCAGGTCTGTAGCTTCAAAAACCAGAATTTCAAGTTTAAACTAAAAATATTAGAATTTCAATTCTCTATTGTTCCATAAGGATTACATGAAAATTTGAGGGGGAAAATCCCATTAAGAAAATAAATTAAGACAATAAATACCATATATTTAATAATTTTGAGGTAATTCCAGTTTAATGGAAGATATAGTTCTTTCTCTAAAGACTTCTGATTTTGTCTTGGCCACTAACAAGCTAACTAAGCTTGGTTAAATCATTTAGCATCTTGGAATGTCACCTGGATTTTTTTAGCTTAAAAAAAATCTTTGACATTTCTTGCTGTCAAATTAAAAGATAACTTTATAATTTACATACATAATTAAATTATATCCTTAAATTTTAGAGGTAGAATTTAACATTAATCTTTCTTTTCTTCAATTAAATCATCTTTTATATAATTTGAGTTTTAAGAAATTCTTTTATGCTCGTATTTAATGTGGGTAATAGTGAAGAAACCATTTTCCTTTTCTAGCATTGTGACTAGCATTTCTTCCAAAAAGGAAAACTAACTAAAAGCCGTGAGCTGTGACTGGGAAGAAAGAGAACAAGGATCCGAAACTGGGTGGGCAGGTAGGGAGTGTGAAGCAACCCTAAGGGCACATACTATAAGCAACATTGCTCTCACGAACCTCAACAGCTCTTGGGGCTAGTGATAAGGTGAAAAGTACACATCAAACTGGACCTTTGCTGAGCCGTGACCAAAAAAAAAAAACAATAGGGAAAATAAAAAATAATTCATAGGCAGGGTCCTGGTTGAGATCCCCAGAACAGGAAAAAGGAGGAGAAGGAGGAAGAGGAAGAGGCAGGAGGAAGAGGGGGACAGAAAGAGGTAGGAGAAAGGAGGAAGGAAGAGGAGGAGGAAAAGGAAGAGATAAAGGATGTGAAGGAGGAAGAGGAGGAAGAGGAAGAACAGGAGGAGGAGGACATATTAGATAACAGCATTGTGTCAATGTTAAATTTCCTGAGTGTGCTAATTATATTGTAGTGCCCTAGTAGAATATCATCCTCAGGAGATACCCTGGGTGTCCTAAGATATTTAAGGATAAAGTGCAATTAGCTTATCCTAAAATGATGTGCAAAATAAGATAGAAAATAGTTTATCGTTATCTCGAAGTTCAACACGCAGGTCCCCAACACTCTCCAATTCCAACAGACACAGAGAAACTCCTGCACAAGTACACCAGTGCACACACATCAACGGCTGTGATAACAAGAACTTGGAAACATTCCAGGTAGCATCGAAAAAGAAAAAATTGCAGTCTACTCATTTGTCTACAGTCACAAACACGGGTGAATTTTAGAAACAATGTTGAATATAGAACATGTCCCAGACAGTATAATACTACTTTTATTTAATTAACAATAAATACATTAAGTGAAATGACTATTTAGGTTTCCATATATAGAGAGATGGGATTACATAAAATATGTGACATGAATTTAAATAAATGACACAATAAGCAAGAAAATGAATCAAATAAGTCATGTAACACATATGCAAAGATAAGTACAATACTGAAGATTAATTACATCTAGGGTAGGAAAGAAGGAACCATACCTGACCTAAGTTTTTGGTAATATTTTAACTAATCCATAGTTATTCAATTATTTTTATATTTCTAAATTACATATAGTTTACATGTCTTATTTTAAGACCCACTTGGGAAAGAAAACATAGTATTTAAAATATGAATATACAAAGAAATAATGTCCTATATATGTGAAGTTCATTGTGTTCTGAGCTTTTAAGAATTGAATAGTAAACAGGAATCCTAACGGACGACTTAGGTAACAAAGAGAGTAACTTCATTTTGAACATTAGATGTTTATACAAGTATAACAACATTTGTATGAAACATTTTTAAAGAAGCCTAAGTGGAAGGGCAAGTGCTAAGCTACAATGTGCTGTGGCTGATACAGTATTATCTACATAATGCTATTATAATATATGTATGGCTTCATTTTAATGTATTTGATTTTTCAAATGAAGTGGTAGAGCACTTTCTTCCCATTTTTGTCAATATTTGCTTTACTGTAGTTCCAATGGACTACATGTTCTGTAAGATTTTTTTATGCCCATCACAGCTAAGTGGTGACCACTTTCTATTTCAGCTACCTAATAATAAGAATGAAAGATTTAAAATTAAGGAGGACATTCACAGCAAATTATAGCAAGTATTTCTCTATTCAGCGTATGATCAAGCTGTAGAATTTAGGTTTGCATTTAAAGATAGTATTGCTTAAAGAAAGATAAACTCGAGGCTTTTATAGGTAAATGGTCACAACTAGAGACCATACTCATAAGTGAAATAAATCAAACATATATGTGCAAGCACCGCATTGTTTCACTAGTGTAAAACCTGAAGGAGTTAATTTAAACTAGGAGATATGATAGACATTGTGAATTGATAGGAAAGCACTCAAAGGTAAAGGGCAACTGGGATGTGGGAAAAGAGAAGTGAAAGAAGGAGAAAGTTTGTATGTATGTAGATGCAGGATAGTTAACATAGCTGTTTTACTGTCTTGTATTTTTTTGCTGAAAGAAACTGTCAATGAGTCCTTCGTTGAGCATTGCATGTCTATATCTGTTTTCTTGAGAAACCACTTTAAAGATATCAATATGTAATACAACAAGCATTGTTAATTCCCTACCACTTTGTTTGTAACTCCATACCGTCTGTACTGTTCTTTTGCTATTTTGTAAAGTGTTGTCTGTCTGTTAAAAAAATAATAATAATATTGCTATTGCTAGCTTAAAAAAAACTAGATGATAATAGTATGAATATTAATCCATTTGTAGCTGGAAATATAATGGTAAGCTGAAATTATGTTTCACTGCATAGGCTGACTAGCTATGAGACACAAAGTTCTCTCATCTACTACACAATAACTAAGGTAGTTTGCACTGGTTATTGTTACCTTTCTTTGAATCATCAATGACTGAGATGAGTTAACACTGCCAGTTACTTAAGCAAAATTTATGTTCCCTGTACATTAAATCCTTTAATGATTTCCTATAGCACTCCAAAATTGCTTTCAGTTACCTGTCATGAGAGAAAACCCTTAATAACACACACTTCTTAGTTATCAGACTATACACAACTACAATTTAAGTAGAAATAAAGACAAATTTTAGCCAATGTCCTAGTACCTAAACCTAAATGCTATTAAAATTTAGGTACATTTAATTGCAGTCTTTAGTTTCTACGTAACAGCAATCATACAATTTTAACCTCTTAGGTTTTTTTTTGTTTGCTTAATGCTATTATACATTATACGTAGTAAACTATGTATGCCAATTTATACTATTTAAGATAAACACATAGTAGTCCAAGCGGCTACATCATAGTTAACTTACTCTTTTGTGGTAGAGCATTTCAAATATTCTATTTTTTAACTATAAATAGCATTATTATTAACATTCTCTGTACTTAAAGCTTCTGCACTTAGAATGGTTTTCCTTAGGATAGAGCTCAGTAAGTGGAATTATTATATGTATGTAATCTTAATTTCATTTCAAATGTTGAATTTGCAGTGTATGCTGATAATGATGTCTGAGTCACCTCTGTATCACTACTTTGCCAATTTTGAGTATGTCCACTTAATAATGCATTTGAAAATTTGATAGAAAGACATAATATTGAGTTGTTTGCCTTTTATTGATAAGCAGTACACCTGAATGAACTTGTTTTATTTATCTCAATATTCTTAATAATTAATGTAGTACAGTGAATAGTAGAAAGGAGTTGTTTAACATATTTCTTGGATGAATGCATGAATGGAAAACTATCATTTAATAAACTGTTATCTATTGCTTGTCATAGTACCAAAAATACTATTTTGCCCAGTTTTCCATTTCCTGTTGACATTCCTGACAAAGAATTTTAAATTTTGTACGTTAAACCTTACATATTATTCATGTCCATTTTGGTTTCTTTAATTACATTTGAAGTTTCGTAAGTAGTTCTTCTACTTTCCAGTAGTTTTTTTCATGGCTTGATTTTCTTAATACTATTTCTCTAAATTAATTCATGCAAATATTATTTCAGTATACCATTTAAATACAAGACTACTTTTCTAAAGTGATGTAGAAAGTCCCATTTGATATATAATTTACCTCTTAAAGTGGCAGTGAAAGTCAAATATGTGAAGGCAGAATTATCAATTTTTTAATTTATGCTTTCTCTTAGTCCAGACATGTAAGAACCTTAACAGCTGTGTAGGTTTGACTCAGTCATAAACTGAGAAGCAGCTGGAAAGTAAGGAATCTCACCAGCTATTCCTTACTCCAAATTGTGGGTTGGTTGGATTGGGAATCCCTTTTTGGCACATATATTTTGTCATCTTCCCCAATCCCGCACCAAAATGGATTTGCTTATAGAGATAAACACAAAAAATGAAAAAAATCTAAACCTATATGATATTATCAGAGACCAATTAATTTAGAAAGTTATCACTATAATGTTATGTATTGCTTGTATAATATTCAAAATGGTTTCAAAACTTAGGAGACAGATGGGTACATTTGTATCAGAATATGGCTTTCAAAATAATCTATTGAATCTACTATCAAAATTTTCCCCAAGTTCTAACAACTATAATATATGCCAAGAATTAACAAAACAGGGAATGTCTATCAGCTTGAAGGCTACATAATCAATGCCGTAGAGACACTTCTGTTAGTGAATAAATGACGAAGTTTAATAAGAAAAGATGCAGAGTCCACAGAAACAATCCACAGAATACATAGCCATATTTTATGTGTTCAAAAAAGATAATATGGGTTGGGTACAAATATAATTATTTGACTAGTATTTTGCAGAAACTTTAGAACTGAGATTTTATTACATTTCTGTACTTTTGAGTTAGTCTTGTTGAAAATGAAGAGCAAAGCAAATGCAGACTATTATCTAAGTATAGTCTGAATAACAATTCCCACTACTTTATTAAATAATGCTTATTCTAAATAATCTTACAGAAAAACTCCTGCAAGTAGTTAAGAACACACTTACAGAAATGTGTCTAAGTATGAATATTTAGAAACTGCATTTGAAACAATTCATGGGAAAAAAGTAGATAAATATGAACTTCCATACAATGACATTAAAAGGAGTAAAATTCACTAGTATAAACTACTGTAGAAAATGTCTATTTTGCTAAGGAATAAAGTATACTATGCAATAGTAAGTGTGAGCACACAATTTCATTTTTTGCTGAACACCCAAGAATATATTTGGTCCACATACACACATAAAGAAAAATAAACTCTGGCAAGTACATACCAAACCTTTAACAATGGTCATTCCTGATGCATCAGAATAAGGTGATGAGAAGACAGACAGATTTTGTATATTTTGATAGTGTTTGAAGATTTTGCTCAATATAGCCTACTCTCACAATTTAAAAATAAGTATGTGTGTATATACATGCTTAGTAAAAGGAAAAAAGCATACCTATGTAAATATGTAACAGTGTACTTTTTTGAGAGGTTGAGAGTATTTCAGCACTATGTGTTTATGCCTTTTATAAATCTAAGGATCACCAATATGACCTCGGTGACCAATTTAACTGGATACTTTTTCACTGAAGAGGCAACAGCACTGCTACCATAAATGCATTTAGTCTCTCAGTGGCAGATGCATATTAGTTTTTGTGCAGTTTCTATTGCAAACATGATCTTCACAAAAACTACACAAACTACACCATCTTTTAAGTGCTCAGAATGATTGGATTAGATACATGGATTGATGTTTCTATTCAATTTCTTCTGTCATCATTTGTGAAGTAAAAAGCACTCCCTAGCAGACTTTCTGTGTTTAATTTTAATTCAGGGAAAACTTTTATGACTGAGTGATAAACCCACAAAACTGGAGTTCATATTTGAAGCCTTCACACTACTAAGTGTAACGATACCAGTGTGCATTCCCGTTTTTAAAAGTGTAAAGAAATCAACGAGCAGATGCCATTACAGAAATGCATTCTGCATTATACACAGCACTCAAGAGATTGATATTTTATGCTTATGAAACTTAACATAAAATTCAATTGCAAATATTTCCTCCCTATCTACCAAAATTACAGCCTGAGGCAATACACTGCTAATATGAAGCATTTGTTCAGGTCTAGTGGACATTTTTTCCTATATGATTTATATGAAAGACTTCATTTACCTCTTCATAGATTCAGTAATGAGATTTCTTCTCTTATATTACACCTGGAGAGTGTAGGAATTTCTATAAAATTTAGAATCTAGTAAACATAACCGTGAATTCTCAAGAAAAAAGAACCAAGTTTAAAAACTTGAGGTATTCTCTCCTTGTGTTTATGAGTATATCATTTCAAACATCTGCCATTATTCCATTATCCAAATATATAAAAAACATCTAAATATACCACATGGAAAACTCATTTGCATTTCTTAGCAGAAAAACCAGAGTGACAATTTCAAGTAAAACATATTGTGATTTTTTTTCCCTAGAATCTAGAAACATTAAATGTAATTTCAACTGTGTCCTCCTAAAAGTTAGGAATAATAGAACTGGCTTAGTTACTAGAATACAAGTAAAAATCCACAGGATATAAGAAAAGATAAAATTAATTTCACTATCATAAATCTCATGTATCATGAACTCACATGTAGCACTTGCTAGCCAGTGAGATCCTTGCTCAGTTACAAGTTTTAGAATACATGCAGAGAAAATAATGTCATTATCTGGGACTTTACAAAAGCATATATGCACTTCTCTTTATGCTGAAATCTATCTAGCTTTAAAAATTATCACCATTAATATGTAATTAAAATAAACAATTCTCACCTTAAGCATTCAGCATCATTTTGAGGTTTTTCACTGATTTTTATTTTTTCTGACTCTAGGTATTTGGTAGTACAAACTGCTTCTTTTTCTTCATCCTTAAGAACTAAAATATAAATTCTGATATTTAAAAAAAATTAAACCTAAAGGTTATTTTTATTCACTCATCTACAAAATACTGTTTGTTGGTGCTCCATATTAAATACATATCATAGGGAATTTGTATCTGTATATATCTTATCCCTTTTTCCCCAGTTCCTGCCCCTCCCTTCAATGCTTCTTCCCCTCATTTACAAAGCTTTGTTTCCACTTTATCCTTCTTTCATTAGTTTTTCTTTGCTCTTTCTTTCTCTCTTCTCCTTCCCTGGTTCCTCTTTCCTTTTGAACATTTCACAGTATCTGTTATACATTTTGGTCCCTATTTACTCTTTCAGTTTCTCACACCAGGGAGACAGTGCAATATTTACATTGTGTGCTATTTATTTCACTTAAGAGTATGGTCTCAAGGTGCATTTACCTAGAAATTTACCTAGAAATGTCTTTAGTTTGTCCTTCTTCATGGCTGAGTAATACTCCATTGTATAAAAAAAACCACATCTTTTTTATTCATTCTTCAGTTGATGGACATTTGGGCACTGTTTCCAAGATTTAGCTATTACAAATTGTGCTGCTATAAACATGGGTGCACATATATTGCTATGGTATGATGTTTTTAATTCTTCTTGGAAGATACCTAGCAGGAGAATAGCTGGGTAAAATGGGACCACCTAGACTCTGCTCTGGTGGCCACAAAAGACAGTCTTTGCCCTAAATACAAAGGACTGGAGGAGTCCCACTGGTCCGCGACCAGTTTAGCGGCCTTGGCCCAGAGACACAACCAGGCAAGCAGTCCTGGTGTGCAGCAGGACAAAGGCACTCCCCCCATCCAATGACCAGTGTGTGAGAGGAGTCATTGGTGTGGAACAGAGGAAGCTGTGCAAGACCCAGAAGGAGCCACTGTACACAGGTTTGGGAGCAATCTCAGGCTTTCCCTACGTGAGGGCACCACAACACCTGGGAGACTGCCTAGAGACAATCACAGTAAGGAGAAGTGGACATCCAGAACACTATCAGCTTAAGGCCAGTCCCAGCCCCCACATCGAGAGGCCAAGCTCAGCCCCAAACCCAGCACAAATCCTACTGCAAACTTCGCAGGATTCCATGGCACTTTCTGGGATGGAACTTGGCCTCTATCACCATGGACACCAGAGGAATTTTATTATTTTTCTTTGTTTGTTTGTTTGACTGGTTTTCCCTTTTCTATCTGGTTGGATTTTTGTTTGTTCTCTTTTTTCAATATTTAGGTTTCTTATCTTTCTTTTTGTTTTCTTCTATCCATCTTCTTTCTCTCTTTCCTCAGCTCTCCCTCTTGATTTTATAATATTTTAACATGAGTAAACATTGTTTCTTCTTTTTCTGGTTTGCTTCAATATTCTTTAGCTTTCTCTTTCATTCTTTCTCTATTGTGTTCTTCTCCAATTTCCCAAAACTTGGGTGATCACCCTTTGTCCTCTGGGCTTCTTCGACTGTATTTGTCCTCATTCAGCTACCTGTTTTGTCCCTTATCTCTTTTAAATCCCCCCCAACAGGGTAAAATCACTCCACTAAAGGGAAACTCATTGCATACAAGTTCCTGGCATATGTTGGATTTTGTTATATAATGGTAGAACTTGCTCTTATGGTTGAAGGTTTCAAATTAATACTTACCACAGTTTGTCAGTAGTTAGACTGTGCTTCATGCTATTGTTATTGCTAATTGTACTGTGTAAACCAGGATGTCATACCTGTTGTGATCGATTTTTCTACTTTAATATCATTATTATAGGAATGAAAAAAGATCTTCACAAAATTTGTGACAAAAGGAAAACCACCTTTAACACTGATTTAATTAGTCTTGTACCTATTTCTTTTTTATATCAATACTGGTACTATATACAAATAGGTAAATACATTTTATAAGATTATTTAATCATTTCATTTGTTAGTAAATGTACCTATTTTTTAGCAAAATAAGCTAAGTCATGAAAGTAATACCTTTAAGTTTTCTTTGGAGAGTAAGTAATTCTTCTGTCAATTCACTCTTTTGTTTTTGAAGTTCATTTAATTGACCGCTGTCCTCTTCCATTGACTTTATTTCTATAAAAAATTACAATAACATCAAAAATTACTAAGAATAATTTAATCAAATAAGTGAAATCTCTATTATAATATAAAATATTGAGGAGAAAAATTGGAGATACAACTAAACAAAGATAATCACATGTTTCTGAATCAGAAAAATTGGTATTAGTAAAATGGCCATACCACCCAAACCAATATATAAGATTTAATGCAGTCACCATCAAAATTTCAATGGCATTCTTCATAGAAACAGAAAATAAGTATCAACTATCCAGCTGATTAATTAGTGCACACAATTCAGCACATGTTAGTATATTACAAATTTCTGCATCTAGTAACTTTAATTTGGGACACTCATCATTCCAAAAAGAAATTCCATTTCTGTTAGCAGTCGGTGCTAGTTTTCTCCAAATCTACCAGCCCTACATAACTACCAATCTACTTTATTTCTTTATGGATTTGGTGATTCTATACATTTATAAAAATGGAATCATACGTTATGTAGCCTTTCATTTCTGGCCTCTTTTACTTAGCATGATTTCAAGGACCATCCATGTTGTAGCACATGTCAGTGTTTTATTATATTTTATGCCTCAATGAAATTCCATTTTATATTTATAGCATATTTTGTACTTGCATTCATCAAATGATATTTTGAGCCATTTACATTTTGTCTGCTATGAATAATGCTACCACGAACATTCAGGTACCAATTCTTATGTGTACTTTTGTCTTCAATTATCTTAAATTGCTAGGAGTGAAATTGCTAAGTCATATAAAAACTCTAGGTTTCTTTATTTTTTTAATTTTATTTTTAGAGATAAAAGATCCAAAACATATTAACAAGCACACAGACATGAAAAAGCAACATAAAAACAATATAAACAATACAGAATTTCAGACAAGATGAAAAAAATTAACAATGGTTGTTGCATTACATACAGCTATCTTCATATTGGCTACTCAGATAAACAAATACAGACATGCAAGAATGATCAAACTATTAAATATCAACTGTACCTTTCAAGAAAACAATAGAAATTAATAGTACAATTATCCTGGCCATCTTGTGTGTGTGTGTATATATATTTTTTTCCCTTTCTTCTTTATTCTCTTCTTTCCCTCATCCCAGTTCTTCCCTTTTGAGCAGTTTCTTTCCTTTCTCACTATCAATTGTGCCTTTTAGATTTCATTTACTCCTTCAGGTTCTTATACTAGGGAAATAATACAATGTTTACATATGTGAGACATTTATTTCACTTATGAGTATGGTCGCTAGCAGCAATCTAGGTTTATTTTTTGTATGTGTGATACTCAGAATTGAGCTCAGAGTCTCTGCACTGAGATACATCCTCAGTCCTTTTTAATTTTTATTTTGAGACAGCTGTTGCCCACGGTGTCCTTGAATTTAACAATCCTCCAGCCCCACCTTCCAGAATGTTAGGATTACAAGCATGACTTCTGAGAAACAAATCATATTCCAAAGCAGTTGTTTTTTTGCATTCCTACATGCAATTCATGGCATTTCCAATCTCTTTGTAATCTCACCACACTATCACTGCCTACCCCTAAGATAGCTACATCACTGTGGTTTTTATTTGCACTTCCCTGATGACAAAGTGTTCAGCATTTTCTTCAAGTAGACATTTGTCTATCTTTTTTGAATAAATGATATTAAAATCCTTAGATCATTTTAAGAGGGCTGTCTTTTTATTGTTATATTGTAAGATTTATATTCTAGATCTAAGTCCCTGATCAGATATATTACTTGAAAATATTGTTTTCTATTTTTGTGGTTGTCTTTACCATCTGGATAGTTCCTTAAACACAAGAGTTCTTAATTTTCTTTTTTTTTTTTTTCTTGGTTTTTCTCCGGTACCGGGAACCGAACTCACGACCTTGCGCTTGCCAGGCAGGCGCTTTTTGCCGCTGAGCTAAATCCCCAGCCCCAGTGTCTCCTCTTTATTACCTTAATGTCTGCTGTAGAGGATCTATAACTATGTCTCCGCATTTGTTTCTGGTACTAATAATTTGTGTTTTCTTTCTTTTTCTTTT